>NW_022900951.1:62034591-62047841 GCF_012274545.1 Fukomys damarensis | reverse complement strand
TTATTGGTCTTTTTATATAAATATAAATATATATATACATACATATATATATATATATATATATAAATTAAATTTTGCGAAACTTTAATGGTGCTGTCAACTTTGGAAAAAGTTATCCCGATTTACTGTGTTGAGTTGGCATTGTACAGAAATGGACAGCCATATTGGTCTAGAAATGTTAATTTTTTCATTTTTTTTCCATTTGTACAGGGGTAATGAACTGTATTAGATATGTAAGGTCATATCTACGTGGGTTTGATTACTGAAACTAATAAAGTATTCTCTAAATAATGAAACTAAGAATAAGATAAGACTACAAGAGCAAGAAGCAATTTAAATATGTTCAGGGACCATTTTCATCTTCAGAATTAAGGATTATTTTAATCTTACATCATTGCCCTTTCTCTTTTACTTTCCTTTTTAGTTTTATTTTAGAATTCCCTATTTTTAATGTTCATACAGAGATTTTTTTCACTGAAATACTGAATAGTTTCTCTGGTGTGAAAAACTATAATAGTACACAGGATCCTAATGAGATAATTAATCATGTAAAATAGGAAGTAAAGGGCTAAAGGTGTAGGGAATGTGGGAAGGGTGGAGGAAAGATAATAAGGGAGAGGACAAAAATATGAGAAATTGAAAAAATGGAAATAAAGTGTTTGTAAATGGGGAGAGGAAGAGGGGATAAAGGTTGAGCAGGGAGAAGGGGGAAAAATGAGATTCAAGACCTATTATGTAAAGGTACAGGATCCCAATAATGAATGTAGCTTTATTGTATACCTAGATTGTACCAATAAACTCAATAAAAAGAAAAAAATTTAAAAAAAAACAAAAATCACAGTACTCAAACAAAAACAAACAAATGGAATAGAACAGATAATGCTGAAATAATCCCAAGCACTTTCAGCTATCTGATTTTTTAAAAAGTAGGCTAACAATATATGCTGGAGGAAAGATAGCCTCTTTAACCAATGGTACTGGGAAAACTGGTTATCCACATACAGTAGAATGGATCTTGATGTATATTTTTCACCCTACAATAAAATTAAACCAACATATTGAAGATATACTCCTAAGTGAAATAAAGGAGGCACACATGTGTAAATACCGAATAGTCTCTCTGGTGTGAATAATCTGCAATAATACAGAAGATCCTAATAAGATTACTGACATTTAGAAATGGGAAGAAAGGAGCTAAGGGTGTAGGGAAGGTGGGATGTGTAGGGGAAGGGTAATAAGGGAAAAGAAAAAAATGTGAGATAATGAAAAGATGCAAATAAAGTGTTTGTAGATGGGGAGGGGGAGAGGGGGTGAAGGGAGGGCATGGACAAGGGGAAAAATGAGAACCAAGACATGTCATGTAGAGGTACAAATTCCCAAAAATGAATGTAACTGTACTGAATCACTAAAATGTACCAATAAACTCAAAGCTGAAAAAAATTAAACCAAAAGGGATCAAAGACATGTACATAATCAAAAATACTGAATCTGCTGTTTAAAAAAAGCAAAATTCTTGAAGACACAGGCATAAGGATGGACTTCCTCAACAGAGCAAAAATGAAATATCAAGAATAAACAAATGGGAGTGATGCCAGTGACCAATTACTCAGAATTATAATTTTTTTCCAGTACCAGGGATCAAACTCAGGAACTTGTGCTTGCCAGCAGGAGCTGTGCTGCTGACCTAAATCCCCAGTCCACTCAGAATTTTCTTTAAAAGAATAAAAAATATGGAAAATGGATCCAAAAGCTGTGAGATGGCAAAAAGAAGTCTCATCTAAGATTAATTAGAATTAGTAAAAATTCAGGAAACCCCACAAATGGTATTTTTTAAAAACTTGTACAGAAATAATGGCAGAAAACTTTCCAAATATGGAAATGAATTTAACACAGAGATAAATATGGCCTATGGAAAATCAAAAAATCACTTATAAAGTTAAACCCATTAGTCTTCTCAATCCAAACAATAACAGCTGGGAGCACTTAGGGTAGTGTTTCAAGCCCTAAAAAGAAAACTTCTAACTGAGACTGATATCCTGCAAAACAACCTCTCAAAATGGGTGGAAAATAATATGTTTCCATGACAAAGAACACTATAAAAATTCATGACCACCAAATCAGTACCGTATTATCAAGGAATCCCAGAAAGAGACAATGAATCCAAAAACACAAAAAATTTGAATAGAATATATATACAGGGTGAACAGATAAATAGAAAGAAAAAAAAAAGAATCAGCAACTGGAAAATAATGCATTGGTTAGAATAAGTTAATAATTTCCAGTAATAATGCTTAATGTGAATGGCCTCAATCCCCCAATGAAAAGACAAAAATAGATCAAAAATCAAAATCCAATTTCTGTATTAAAAAATATATTTAATCTCAAAATAAATTTAAAGACTAAATATCATAGGTAGAAAAACAATATTAAATGCAATTGGAACCTGAACACAAACAAGTATAGCTATCCTATTTTCAGAGAAAGTGGATTTCAAGAAAAAACTAACAACAAGAAACAAAAAAGAATATTAAATATTGAATAAGAGAACAGCTCAATAGGAAGAAATAACAATTATAAAGTTATAATAGTGTGTACCAAACACGGAAGTATCCAACTTCATTAAACATTAGTGGACATAAGAAATCGGATAAACATCATCATAACTATCGTGGGGGACTGCAATACCCAAATGACACAAGTAGCTAGATCATCTAGACCAAATATCAACAAAGTAATTTCAGAGTTGAACAAAACCTGCAAACAAATGACTTAATACATATCTACATAGTGTTTCACCCAACAACAGAAAACAAATTTTTCTCAGCAGCACATAATAGACTAACTGTCTCCCATAAACCATGGTTAAGTAAATACAAAAGAAGCAAAATTACCTCATGCATATTATTCAATCATACTGGAATAAACCAGATATCAATGACAATGGAAACCACAAAAAGTATGTAAACACATGGAGATTACTGATACAGTCTTTAATTAAAATGACAGCATAGATGGCACCAAAGCTCTGATCATGAGCATGTTACTGAGTTCTGCCCCATCTGGCTAAAGTGTCTTGATCTATGTCTTCCACCAGCTATGACCTGTGTAGAAGATCCTCAAGCCATGCAATGAGTTGTCTAGGAGACACCAACATGGCTGAATAGAGGAGGAGTCTCATCTGAGAAACTCACAAAAAATCAACTTAAAAACATAGAAAATTGGAAGGGGAGAGACCTACATGCTGATGAAAAACAAATAATAAATTTCAAAGAGATTTTTACTACAAACAAAACATATGCATAGGAGTTTAAAAAGAGCCAAAGAAGTCCAATAGAAATGCCTGTAGGACCTTGGCCTATGACAAACACAAGAACTGCCATTTTGAGAGGTTTCCAACAGTATTGAAGCTGAATGCCAGACTCAAGTTGCACAGGATAGACTTGGGTTATAAAGGCTCTTTGCCTCATCTTCCCTTTGCCAAACAGAAGATGCTGCAGCCTGGCAGCATTTTTCACTGGCACACATTGGGGGCAAATGACCAGGGAGCTGCTTCCTCCCCCAATCCACCCATTCATCCTCAGGATTTAAGAAGAAAAATAAGGTACCACTGCCTATGTTGGGAGTCTTCAATATTGGACCCTGAACACATCTGATTCACTGTTTATCCCATGCAAACTGCAAACTAGGATATTCATCTAGCACACAGAGGTAACACTGGTCTGGTTTGAGTACTCAGAACCCTTGGTTCACTTGAGCCTACACAGAGCCCTTTTCCAATCCTAGATCTGCCAGAGACTGACATTTAATGCCAATCCCCAGGTAACTGGAGATAACATGGTGTGCTCCAAGCACCTTTGGCACCACAGAGTCTCCACCTTGAATTCAGCTAGAGCTCCAAATACAGACCCTGCCTAACACAATAGACTGGTCTTCTGCTTATTAAGAAATAAGAGTTACAGGCCTGCCTTTTCTGCCTCATACTCCAGACAGATGTGAGACAACACCCAGTGCTCTGCACTATCTGGCCATGTAGAAATCTCCCCAATTTGGTATTCAGCAGATTTTCTCTCCTCTGAAAGATCACAGGACTAAGAGTGAATGTCTGGAGCTATGAACTCTGGAACATACATCAAGTAACAAGTGTTTGTCGCCAGTCAGAAGAAGTTCAGGACAGGAGCCTCAGAAACAAGATCCCACACCTTTCCTGGTCTAGTTACCCAACTTGAACAGCTGCCACAAACTGGGAACTTGGGAACGACAGAGACCCCCTTGAACTGAGTAAACTCCATATAAATTCATAGACTATAAAGAGGAATGTGGTTGTAACATGAAAGATTACTGACCTGAGAAGAAAATATTCCTCTGGATATATACAGGAACTTTTATTTTTTTTCCCCCTTTTTGATTTTGCACTTTTTTGGTGGAGATTGTATTGTAGTTTTACCACTCATTTTCTTGTCCCTGCTCTTTTAATATTACTTTATTTTATTTGTTTGAATAGGCCTTTTTCTTATTCTCTCTCCCACTCTTCTCATTTTCTTTCTCTCAACTTCTTCCCTTGGTATTTTTTTCTTATTTTCTTGCCATCGAGTTTAATCTTCACTCTCTATTATTTAGCCTTTTTGTATGTGATTGTCTCTGTTACTATTATCTAATACCACTAATTTCCCTTTACTCCTTAACAGGACCTTCTACATCAATCTTACCACATTCATCATGTCTACCATTGTTTTGTTTTTCATAATCAATTTTTCTCATTTTTCTTCATACTATCACACCTGTACAGTTTACTCTTTTGAATCTATATGTAGTTAACTACATCTTACTAAAGCTGAATATTGCTTTATGGTAAAAGGGGGTACAAATGCTCTATCAGGTAAATATATAATCTATATATTTTTCTGATTTGTCTTAAATCTTACTATATAAATCTTGTATGTAGGGTTAAAAGTGACAAAGGATTACTTATTACAGTTTGTCATTCTCCAGTTTGTGTTTGATACTATAGTTGCTACTTATTGTTCTATTAGCCAAAGTGACATAGCTGTTGTGCCCATTTGATCCTCCTTGTATGCCAATACTTAGATTGTCTAAGGGACATAAGCAATACTATAGCCCAGTACCAGAGAACCAAACAAGCTGCAATGTTTAATCCCTAATAAACAGAAGAGGAAGTATCCTGAGACAGACTCAAATGCCACAAGCCAGCTACCCAAAGAAGACAGCTCTGAAAAGTACTTCTTACCTAAAGAAGTCATGATACTAGTAATAAAACTACTTAGCATAAGCAATTTATGAGCCCTGATATAGAAATCAAACAAAAACAAATGACAAAACATGGAGGCAAGATGCAATTCAAACACCCAATTCACCCAAAGAAAGCCCAGGGAGCACTAAGATAGAAGAAATTAAAAGCAACTCAGCTGTATTTTATGAAATGGTAGCAGTAGAAGTAACAAAGCAGATGAATAATTCCTAGACAAAGACAAAGCAGAAATAATTACACAGACAACTAAAGAGATGATGACCATAATGAAGGGAATACTGGATCTAGACTACATTCAGAAAAATAGTGGAGCTTCAGCATTTTTTCTCCCCAATGTTTTATTAGCTAAATAATTAAAATCAGTTTTTTAGTCTGTACATTAGTTATATTGAATTTGTTTTTTTTAATTTAATTAATTTCTCCTACAATCCATATTTTATATTTGTAGATAATCACCCTATCCGATATGAATATTATGCCTAAACCATGGATTGAAGTATTTTGCACACATAGGATATTCATGTGTTTTCTCTCTTGTGTGAGTTCTCTCAGGAAGACTAATACAATTTACCAAAAGTTTTCCAACAATGATAATATTTAAATTTCTTCATAATTAATGATTTAGCCATTATTCTGAAATTTTCCCCTTGTATTTTGTTTTCTATTTCTTTTGCATCGGATATTTTTTCAAAAGAGATCCCAAGTAAAATCTCTGATGTTCCTTCAAATTGCTTATAAATAGATGTTTCCTAATAGAACCTTCATGTGAAGGTGACCAAGTGTTAATATTTAGCTTTGTTTTATTCATGACAAGGAGTATCTGGCCCAGTATGCATGCTGACATTTTTCAACCATGCTGCTGTTTGAGTAAGGAAATGATTATCGTTTCAAAAGAAATCACTTCTTCAGGGCAATAATTTGAAAATCCTCCAAATATTTCATGACCAATCAGCTATTTGGTTGTTATCTATTTGCACATATTCTTGTGTAAACTAAGCATTGCATTTAGAATAATGGTCTCTAATGATGACTGGAGATCTAGAAGTTCTTAAATGTGAAGTTTTCTGATATTGCTTAGAAATAAATTATAAAAGGAACATTTCCAAGGTCATTGATTAGGTTGATGGAAGAGGACATTAACTAACAAATTTTCCACATCATTAACTCAGGTTGTGCTTTTGTTCAGTTTCACATTTTGGCAGGTAACACTGAAGTAAATTCCTTATTAATTGTCCTTATGTTTTCTCAAAACAGGACAGAATATGTGCTGCAGGAATTTATTGTTCTGTTTTGTGAGCAGTTTGTCACAAGGTCGGAATGTTGTTGGAATCTTTTTTGGGGGCAGGGGATTTAGCTCAGTGGTTCTGCTGCCTGCCTCACAAGTGCAAGGTCCAGAGTTTGATCCACAGTACCAAAAAAAAAAATAGTGGAGAGAATTTGCTTTCATGCAGGAGAGATTGTTTTCCCCCTATGGCGAGTTTATCTCCATGATGGTATTTCTCCATCAGTTTGATGAGTGCCCAACATAGGAAAGAATTGGATGTCATCAAACAGATGTAAACAGATATTCAGGAGATTAAAAATTCTACTGAAAGCATACACAGTATAATCAACCATTGTGAAGATAGAATATCACATCTAGAAGACAGGGCTATGTTTGGCAATTAGCAAATAAAAGATTTCTAAAAACTAGCAAGTGACCACAAAAAATCAATCCAAAAGCTGCTACATGATGCAATGAAGCATAATATAAGATTAACTGGAATCAAGGAAAATCAGAATATAACACAAAGAACATTAGAACCTCTTCACATAAGTAATAGCAGAAAACCCTCCAAACATGGGGAAAAAATTGACATACAGATAAATGAGGCATATAGAATTTAAAATAGTCATGATCAGAGAAAAACCACACCAAGAAATGTAAGTCAAGATTCCAAAAATTCAACACAAGAACAGAACATTAAAAGCTGTTAGAGGAAAGAGCAAGGTCCTGAGTTCAATCCCCAGTATCAAAAAAAAAACAAAAGCTGTTAGAGGAAAGTAATAAACCACCCATAAAGGAAAGTCCATGAGAATCACAGCAGACTTCTCCACACAGATATTTAAGTTCAGACAACTTGGAGTGATATATTTCAATCTCTAAAAGAAACAACCTCCAACACAGATTGTTGTACACTGAAAAATTATCTTTCTAAATTGATGGAGAAGTGATACTTTCATGATAAAGAACACCTAAAAATTTTTCATGACCACAAAACCAGCACCCCAAAAGCTTTGAAGGATATTCTAGAAAGAAACAATGAAGACAATTCCAATAATCTTAACAAAATAAATTCACCAGGCAAGGCAATCATTTAAATAAAAAGAAAAGTAAGGAACCAACAACAGGAAAATAATACAATGACAAGGATAAGTCAGTACATATCAGTTAGAACAATCAATGTGAATGACATCAATTCACCAATCAGGAGAAACACATTGGAAGAATGGATCAAGAAACAAGATCCATGCCGGGGATTTAGCTCAGCGGTTCAGTGGCCTGCCTTGCAAGCGCAAGGACCCGAGTTCAATCCCCAGTACAAAAAAAGAGAGAAAGAAACAAGATCCAATGACATGCTGCATATAAGAAAAACACTTAACCCCAAAACCAATTCATAGACTTAAATTCAAAGGATGGAAAACAATACTTCATGAAGCAGTAATCCAGAAAAAAAGTAGGATCACTTATTCTAACTATAAAGTGGATTTCAAGACAAGAATGATCACAAGAGACAAAGTCAATTCTTAAGGAACTAATCCAAGAGGAAGAGATAAGAATCAGACATACATGTGCACCAAATCATGGCACACACAACTATATAAAAGAAACACTAATGGATATTTTAATAATTTCAAAATACTAATAAAACTATAATGAGGGACCTCACCATCTATTGTCACAAATTAATAGATCAATTCAACAAAAAAATCAATAAAGAAATATCAGAGCAATATGAACACCTTGAACAAATGGACGTGGAAGATATCTACAGTGTTCCACCCAACAACAATAGAATAGACACTCCCTTCAGCACCACATGGGACTTTCTCCAAAATTGACCATATACTACATCATAGAATATGCTTAAATAAATGTAAAGGAGTTGAAGTTATCCCATGCATATTTATTACATCATAGTACAATAAAATTGGAAATCAATGACAAAATAAAACACAAATCCATATCAATACAAGGAAATTAAATAATAACCTTGAGCAACCAATGGGTAAGAGATGAAATTAAAGAAAAAATTAGAAAGTTTCTACAGTTAAGTGGTAATGTCAATTCAACATACTGGAACTAATGGGAAACAAGGAATGCATTCATACAAGAGAAGTTCCTTAACAGTGAATTCCTACATCAGAAAGTAGGGTGAGCTCGAATAAATAACCTAATGTTGAACCTCAAACTTCTAGAAAAAGAAGGGCAAATTAAACTCAAAGCTCATATGAGGAAGGAAATTATAAAGATCAGAGGAAAAATTAATGCAATTTAGATGAAAAAATAATACAAAAAAACTAATTAAAGGGATTATTCTTCGAAAGATTAAATTAAATAGGCAAACCCTTAAACATCCTTATCATAAAAGAAAAGAGAAGACTCCAATTCATGCAATAAGGAATGAAAAAAGACAAATCAAAGAGATCCTGCAGAAATCCAGAAGATCATCAGTAGCTACTTTGAGGATGTGGACTGTAATAAGAAGGAAAATTAAGAAGAAATGGATAGAGTTTTAAATATATATATATAAATCAAGAAGATATAAAAATCCAGGGTAATTCAATAGCAGACAATTAAATTCAATAACTAATTTTTAAAACTACCAACTAAGAAAGCCCAGTTCTCAATGGATTCACTATGAAATTCTAAAGAATTTTACAGAAGATCTAACACCACTACTCCTCAAACTCTAACAAAATTGAAAAGGAAGCAATATTTCCAAAGTCATTCCTAGAAGCAAATATTACCCTGATACCAAAAACAGAGAAAGACTGAATCAAAAAAGTGAACTACAGGCCAATCTCTTTAATGAACATAAATGGAAAAATCCTCAGTAACATAGTGGAAACAGAATGCAGCAAACCATCACAAATGTTTTATCCCATGACCAAGTAGGATTCATCCCAGGGATGCAGGGATGGTCCAATATATTCAAATAAATAAATGTAATAAGCCATGCTATCAGAAAAAAGACAAAAAAATCATGATCATTTAATAGATATAGAAAAAGCACTTGACAAAGTCCAACACCCATTCGTTTTTAAAAAACTACAAAAATTGGGGTAGATGGTCTTTATTTCAATGTTATAAAAGCCATCTATGACAAACTGACAGCCAACATCATACTAAATGGCTGAAAACCAAAAGATTTCACTGTAAAAATCAAGAACAGGACAAGGATACCCACAACAACCACTCCTATTCAATATATTTCCAGAAACATTAACCACAGCAATTAGACAAGAGAGAGAAATAAATGGAAAAGGATAGGAGAGGAATAATTAAATTATCATCATTTGAATAGGACATGATACTCTCCATAAAAGACCCCAAAACTCCACTAAAGGCTCCTAGAATGAATAACCAAATCCAGTTGCATAGCAAGATACAAAGTCAGCACTCAAAAGTCAATAACATTTATATACAGAAATAACAAACTCACTAAGAGAGAAATTAGGAAAACAACATCATTCACAATAGCATCAAGAAAAATAAATACTTAAGAATTGATCTAATGAAGGAAGTGAAGGACCTTTACATGGAAAACTACAGTACTCTGCAAAAGGACATTGAAGAAGATAACAGAAAATTGAAAGATATTCCTTGTTCTTAAATAGGCAGGACCAATATAGTGAAAATAACCATAAATACAAAATTATTACATATATTTCATACAATTCTCCATAGTATACCTCACAGAACTAGAGAAAACAATTCTAAAATTCATTTGGAACCAGAAGAGTCCTAGAATAGCTAGAGGAATTCTGAACATCAAAGTCAAAGAAGGGGGAAAAGTAACACATACACACCTATGTTTATAGCAGCACAGTTTGTAATAGCTAAAACTTGGAAACAGACCATTTTCCCATCAGTTGGAAACTGGATAAAGAAGATATAGTTTTTCTATAAAATGAAATACAAGTCACACATGTAAATACCAAATAGTTTCTCTGGTGTGAAAAACTATAATAGTACTCAAGATCCTAATGGGATAATTAACAATGTGAAATAGGAAGAAAGTGGCTAAAGGTGTAGGGTAAGTGGGAAGGGTAGGGGAAGGAGATTAATGGAAAAGAAAAAAATGTGAGAAAATGAAAAAATGGAATTAAAGTGTTAGTAAATGGGGAGGGGGGGTGAAGGGAGGGCAGGGACAAGGGGAAAAAATGAGAACCAAGACCTGTCATGTAAAGGTACAAGATCCCAGTAATGAATGTAACTGTACTATATACCTAGAATGTACCAATAAACTCAATGAAAAGAAAAAAAAAGATATTCAGGAGATTAAAAACTCTCTAGAAAGCATTCACAGCAGAATGAATGAATATGAAGATAGAATTTCAGATAGTGAAGATAGAATTGCAGTCAGGGACCATGAAAAGAGAGAGCTCTTAAAAACAGAGATCATGAGGAATCAATCCAACAACTTTTAGATGATGCAAAGAAGAAAGTATAAATAACATAAAAATACTGTTTACAGAATTAATGACAAAAAACTTCCCAAAGAGAGAGGAAGAATTTGACATACAGATAAGTGAGGCATACAGGAATCCAAATAGCCATGATTAAAAAAAAATCTACACCTAGACATATAAGAGTCAAGATTCAGGAAATCCAAAAGAAGAACAAAATACCACAAGCAGTTGGAGAAATAAACCAAACCACATGCAAAGAAAATTCAATCAGAATCACAGACTTTTCAACACAAACCTTCAAGTCAAAGAGAGCTTGAAGTGATGTATTTCAAGTCCTAAAATAAAACAACCTCTAACCTGGACAGATGTATCCTCCAAAACTATCTTTCAAAACTGATGGGGAAATAAGACACTTCCATGACAAAGAACACCCACAAATTTCATGAACACTAAACCAGCATCCCAAACACTTCTAAACAATATACAGGAAAAAGACTTAGTAGATGTCTACAGAGTGTTCCACCCCCCAAAATCAGAATATACATTCCTTTCTGCTGCACACAGATCATACTCAGAAAAGAGACTACAAGGTACCTCAAAGAACATGCTTCAGTAAATGCAAAGGAATTAAAGTCAAGCCCAGTATATTATCAGACCACAATGCAATTAAACTGGAGATCAATCGCCTAAGAAACCACAAGAACTTCACAAATACATGTAAATTAAATAACACCCTGCTCAACAAACATTGGATCACACAGGAAATTAAAGAAGAAATTAGACAGCTTCTACAATTAAATGATAATACCAATAAAACATACAGGAATGTATGGAACACAGTGAAAGCAGTTCTATGAGAGAAATTCATAGCAGTAAATGCCCATACTAAGAAAACATGGCAAGCTAAAATAAACAACCTAATGCATAACCATAAGCTTCTAGAAAAAGAAAAGTAGGACAAACTGAAAGTTCATACAAGGGAGGAAATTATAAAGATCAGAGCAGAAATTAATGCAATGGAGACTAAGAGAATGGTACAAAAATCAATGAATTGAAGAGTTGGTTTTTCAAAAGAATAAAAAAATCAATAAATCCTTAGCCAACCTTATCAAGAATGGAAAGAAAAGGCTCAAATTAATGCAATTAGGAATGGAAAGCCAGGTGTGGTGGCACATGCCTGTAATCCCAGTACTCGGGAGGCTGAGGCAGGAGGATCACTGTGAGTTTAAGACCAGCCTGGGATACATAGTGAGTTCCAGGTCAAACACAATGAGATCCTGTCTCAAAAAAACAAAAAAGGGGGGGTGGAAATGATGAAATCACAACAGATCCAGCAGAAATCCAGAGGATCATCAATACTGACTTGGAAACCTGTATTCTAATAAAATGAAAAATGCAGAAGAAAAGAACTGATTCCTAGATACTTATGAACTTCCGAAGTTGAACAAAGAAGATATAAAATGTCTAAACACCCCAAGTACATTCAGTGAAACTGAAAATGTAATTAAATCATTGCAATCAAAGAAAAGCCCAGGCTCTGATGGTTTAACTGCTGAATTCTACAAGACATGAAGAGAAGACCTATCACCACTACTCTTTAAACTCTTCTATGAAATAGAAAGGGAAGCAATACTTCCAAATTCATTCCTGGAAACAAGTATTACTTTGATTCCAAAACCAGGGAAAGACCTCCACCACCCCGCAAAAGAAAACTACAGGCCAATATCCCTAATGAACAGAGATGCAAAAATCCTCAGTAAGATACTGGCAAACAGAATACAGACAATCTTCAAGATCACACAACCTGACCAAGTCAAATTTATCCCAGGGATACAAGGATGGTTCAACATACATAAATCAATAAATATAATACACTATATCAACAGAACCAAAGACAAAAACAATATGATCATCTCAATAAATGCAGAAAAAGCATTCAACAAAACGCAACACGCATTTATGATAAAAACTCTACAGAAAATGAGAATATATGGTCTTTATCTCAACCTGATAATGGTATTGTATGAAAAATCAACAGCCAATATTCTAAATAGTCAAAAACTGAAAACCGGATCACCCGGCGGCGTGCGCGCGAGCTCCCGGCCTGCGCGAATAAATGCAGAAAGCATTCAACAAAACGCAACACGCATTTATGATAAAAACTCTACAGAAAATGAGAATATATGGTCTTTATCTCAACCTGATAATGGTATTGTATGAAAAATCAACAGCCAATATTCTAAATAGTCAAAAACTCTAAACCGGATCACCCGGCGGCGTGCGCGCGAGCTCCCGGCCTGCGCGGGAG
>NW_022900951.1:62022286-62029764 GCF_012274545.1 Fukomys damarensis | reverse complement strand
GAGGAAAGGAGCTAAAGGTGTAGGGAAGGTGTGATACGTAGGGGAAGAACAAAAAGGGAAAAGAAAAAAATGTGAGAGAATGAAAAGATGAAAATAAAGTGTTTGTAGATGGGGAGGGGAGGAGGGGGTGAAGGGAGGGCAGAGGTAAGGGGAAAAAATGAGAATCAAGACTTGCCATGTAAAGGTACATGATCCCAACAATGAATGTAACTGTACTGTATCCCTAAATGTACCAATAAACTCAATTAAAAAAAAAAAAAAAAACTGAAAACCTTCACACTACAATCAGGAACAATACAAGGATTTCCTCTGTCACCACTCCTGTTCAATATAGTTCTAGAAATATTAGCCACAGCAATTAGACAAGAGAAAGATATAAAAGGAATAGAGATAGGAAGGGAAGAATTTAAAATGTCACAATTTGTTGATGATATGATACTCTACATAGAAAATCCAAAATAACTCTGCTGAAAGACTGCTAGATTTAATTGACAAATTCAGTATAATAGTAGGATACAAAGTCCACACTCAAAAATCTATTTCCTTCTTGTATACAGAGACTCACTGAAAGAGAAATGAGGAAAACAATTCATTTCACAATAACATCCCAAAAGAAAGAAATATCTAGGAATCACTCTAATGAAGGAAACAAGAGACCTCTACACTAAAACTTACAGAACACTAAAAAAAAGAGACAGAAGAGGATATAAGAAGATAGAAAGACATCCCTTGCTCCTCAGTAGGAAGATTCAACATAGTGAAAATGGCCATACTTCCAAAAGTTCTATACAGATTCAATGCAATCATGATTGAACTTGATATTTCACAGAACTTGATAAAACATTCCAAAAATTCATTTGGAATCAGAAGAGATCTAGAATAGCAAAAACCATTCTAGGCAACAGAGACATGGCAAGGGGTATCACAATCCCCAACTTGAGACTATATTACAAAGCCACTGTCATAAAACAGGATAGTACCAGCAAAGAAACAGATCCAAGGATCAATGGAATAGATTAGAATATGGCAAAACAACACCAGACATACTCAGCTACCTCATCCTTGACAAAGCAGCCAACCATCCTGAGTGGAGGAAAGATATCAATTTTAATAAATGGTATTGTAAAAACTGGCTTTCAACTTCCCAAATATTAAAACTAGATCCCTATCTTTCACCATGCACTAAATTAAAATCCAAATGGTTAAAAACCTAAATATCAAAATAGAAAATTTACTTTTCTTACTGGAAAGTAAATTAGGTGGAACTATTGAAGACATTGGCATAGGAGAAGACTTTATGAACAAATCCTCAAACAACTGGGATCTCATTGTATTAAAAAGTTTTTGCAGTGCAAGAAAAATCACCAGTAGGGCTAAGAGACAACCTACAATATGGGAAAAAATTTTACCAACTATTCCTCAGACAAAGGACTATTATCTAGAATATATAAAATAACTCAAAGAAATCAGACCCCCCCCCAAATACAAAGACCTGATTCAAAAATGGGCATCCGAAATGAACATTCTCAAACAAAGTAAAAGCAGCAAATAAATATATGAAAAAATGTTCCACATCACTGGTCATTCGAGAAATGCAGATGAAAACAACACTGAGATTCCACCTCACACCACAAAGAATGGCTGCTATCAAGAAATCAACCAATAACAAATGCTAGCAGGGCTGATGTGAGAAAGGAACCTTTCTTCATTGTTGGTGGATGTGCAGACTGGTGCAACCACTGTGGAAATCAATATGGAGATACCTCAAAGAACTAGGACTAGAGGTTCCATTTGACCCATCCATCCCTCTGCTGGGTATCTTTCCAAAAGAATTAAAATAATCATACCACAATGATATATGTGCATCCATGTTTATAGCAGCACATTTCATAATAGCTAAAACTTGGAAACAACCCAAATGCCCATCAAATGGAGATTGGATAAGAAGATGTGATTTTTTGATAAAATGGAGTACTACTCAACCATAAGGAATGAGAAACTAGAAACATTTATAGCTAAATGGATGCACACTGAGGCTATACTCTTAAGTTAAATAAATAGGACACACTGGAGTAAACACCAAATAGTTTCTTTGGTGTGAAAAACTAAAAAAAAATGGTATAATTGGCAGTGTGAATTAGGAAGAAAATGGCTAAAGGGAAAGTGGAAAGGGTAAGGGAAAGGAAATAAGGGAAAAGAAAAAATTGTGAAAAAATGAAAACAAAGTCTTTGTAAATATGAAAGGATGGAGATGGTGAAGGGAGGGCAGGGTTATGGGGAAAATATAAGAACCAAAATATGTCATGTAAAGGTACAAGGTCCTAATGATAAATTTAACTGTATTGTTTGCTTTAAATGTACCAGTAAAATTAAAGGGGAAAAAAACATTCTTTTACAAAGTTCTTTCATACCACTACTAACCTGAGGGATTTTATTACTTTGGGAACAAATTAATGAGATGAGTAATACTTTCAAAAGACCAGCTAGAATAGTATTTATATTATAATTACCTATAGGTCAAAATTACAGCTAAGTACACTTGGAAAAATCCCTTTCTCCAGCCCAGGTTACATTACAGTGATACTTCAGTTCATGAACTTAATTTTTCCATAATTCTGGTCACAGAATTCATTCCACAATTGTGGTTGCAACAAAAGTGCAATCATAGTATGAATATGCAATGAATTTTGCAACCAAAATCATGGAAAGAATTAAGTTCGTGTACTGAAATACCAATGTGTCTCTAATTCTATGACCTCCCATAAAAGACTGAGGCAGAGCATAGATACATTTCTATGCTTTGGAATGAAAATAATAATAGTTAATTTCTGACTCATAGCTGAGGATGGCTAGAGAAAAGCCTCTAAAATGAAAGTTCTCTGAATGTTTACACAGGATTGAGAAATTTGGCAAGTATTTCTCAAGTATTTGTTCTGTGCATAGCCTCCTCAGTATCCCAATGGTTGCAAATTGCCATCGGCAATTATTACGTATGTGAAAGTTGCATTGATGTACCCATCAGGGATTATTTGAGAACATGACACACAGATCATAGTCAATAGGGACATTAATCCAAATATTAATATTTCCAAACTCTTTCACATATCTCTAGAGGATTTCCACCCAAAACTAGACTTTTGTTCCATATTTTGTCAATGAATGCCTTCCTGTCATGATTATTACAGATTCATCTCAATTTTGTACAAATAGCCACAGCAGTATGTGCAAAGTTAAAATTAGTAACTAATGGTAATAGAAGTAATAGTAGAAGTAGTGATAAAAAATAATACTAGTAATAATGGCAATAGTAATAAAAAGGAAAAATGGAAAGAAAGTCTTTGTAAATAGGTGAGGGGGAAAGGGGAAGAGAGATTAGGAGTAGAAAAAAAAGAGAACCGAGACCCAGCAAGGACCCAAGGACCCCGGAGGGGGTCTCTTCACCTGCCTGTCTGCCTGAGATCCTCCGGCGGGTGCACGACCTCCCAGACTGCGCGACATAAGACCCAGTAAGGAAGGTAGCCCTTGAAACACCCCCAAGACCCACCCCCCGTTCTCAAAACTCCTGATTGGGCAAGTCCTTGGACCAACTCTGCAGAGGCATAGGCTCTCATGAAGGGTAGTTTTCTGAGCTCCCAACTTTGAACATCTTTATAGAAAGGGCAGGGAAACCTGTAATAGAATTGAGTGGAGTTCAACCCTGAGGGTTGGGAAACTCAAGTTAGGCCTTGTGGACTGAGTTCAGTCTGAGTCGTGGGGAACTGCCATTGGCTAGCCAAGACCAGGGGATTCGGTTCTGCATATGGCTGTACATATGGTATAATATGAGAACAGAGACATAGTCTGAAAGAGGCCCTTCACGTTCTTTGTTTTTTTTCCTCTCTTTTTTCTTTTCCTCATTCCACCCTAAAATTTCATTCTTTTTTCTGTCCTCTCTCTCCAACTCAGTCTCTTCCTCCACCATATCATCCCTCATCTCCCTTTTTGTTCTGGCTCCTGCCCTAACTCAGACTTCTTCTTTTATTATTTTTTCTTTTTTGGGAGGGTTTCTCTTTTTGTTCTTTTCTCCAGTCATTCTACCTCACTCATGGCTCTGTACCTTCAAGGGAAGACAAGCACCTGTTATTGTTAAGGGGATATATTCTTGTCCTTATTCCTGCACTCTGTCTATCCCCCTGAAGTTAATAGCTGTGTAAAGACAGTAAGGTAATTCTACATCCTCTGCATTCACTTCAAACCTGCCCCAGTTCTTTCACTTATCTACTCCTCTCGTCCTAATTCAGTCTAACCCCCCATCCTAAATGGTAAAGATGCTATATTGAAAAGCATATTCACTGCAAACATATTATGGGCTGCTGAATGTATCAATTGGGATAAAGGGTTGTGATTGATTTAAAGAGTTGTTTTCTCTGATATTATGAAAATGAGGATGTCTATGAGTCATTAGAAACTCAAAAGCTAAAATGCAACTATATCAGGAAGATTTAAGTAATACCCAGAAATTAAAGAAGGACAACCCAACAACGAAAATAAAAATGAGAAAACACTTAAGCAAGACACAAAGACAGATTACCAGTTCACCAATGGCAAACAGTAGGACAAATGAGGATGAAAAGTCTGATAGTAAACCAACAGGACACCCTGGACCCATAGCACAGGAGGTAACAAAACAGATCAATCAGGCTCTAGAAAAATTCAAATCAGAAATAATTTTGCAGTTAACAAGAGAGATGATGAGCAAATTGGAAGTCATGATTTAAGACTCTAGAATTGAAACTGACAAAAAAATAGATGAGCTCAAGACCATGATAGAAGCCATGAAGACTCAGCATAAGAAAGAAATGGAAACAATGAATGCTCAACAGAGGAAAGAAATGGAATCCATAAAACAGATTCAAATGGATATCCAGGAGATTAAAAACTCTATTTAAAGTGTACAAAACAGAATAAAAGATTGTGAAGATACAATTTCAGATATAGAAGACAGGATCGCAGTCAGTGACCATGAAAAAAGAGGTCTCTCAAAAACAGTAAGGGATCATGAGAACTCAATCCAACAACTTCTAGATGATGCAAAGAAAAATAACATAAGACTGATAGGAATTCATTAAAAAGCAGGAGAAAATGCAAATGATCCAAAAAAGCTATTCACAGAATTAATGACAGAAAACTTCCCAAACAGAAGGGAAGAATTAGACATACAGGTAAGTGAGGCATATAGAACTCCAACTAGCCACGATCAAAAAAAATCTACACCCAGACATATAATAATCAAGAGCCCAGAAATCCAACAAAAAACCAAAATACTACAAGCAGTAAGAGAAAAGAAACAAATCACATGCAAAGGGAAGCCCATTAGAATCACAGCAGACTTTTCAGCACAAACCCTTAGGTCAAGGAGAGCCTGGAGTGAGGTATTCAAAGTCCTAAAAGAAAAGAACCTCCAACCTAGACTGATGTATCCTGCAAAACTCTCTTTCAAAATAGATGGGGAAATAAGATACTTCCACGACAAAGAGCACCTGAGAAATTTCATGAACACCAAACCAGCACTGCAAGGAATACTAAATAATATCCTAGAAAAGGACAATAAAGTTCACAATAACATGAAGTCAAACAGACCAAATCAAATAGGCAAGGCAAGAAACTAAAAGGAGACGGGAGAAAAAGTAAAAAGACTCAACAAAATGACAATAACATGACAAGAATAAGTCAGAATATATCAGTTATAACCATTAATGTTAATGGACTCAATTCACCAATCAAGAGAAATAGACTGGCAGAATGGATTAAGAAGCAAAATCCAACAATATGTTGTATACAAGAAACACACCTAGTGCAAAAGGAAGGCCATAGACTGAAAGTGAAAGAATGGAAAACAATTCTCCATGCATCAGCAGCCCAGAAAAAAGCAGGGGTAGTAATCTTATTCTCAGACAAAATAAATTTCAAACCAAAACTCATTGAGAGACAAAGAAGGACACTGCATCCTTGTAAAGGGAACCATTCAAGAGGAAGAGTTGACAATCATAAACATATATGCACCAAATATAAATGCCCCCAACTATATAAAACAAATATTAAGTAACATTAAAAACCAAATAAGCACTAATACAATTGTAGTGGGGGATTTAAATTCCTCACTATCACAAATTGACAGATCATCTAGGCAGAAAATCAACAATGAAATAATAGAACTGAACCAAGCTTTGGAACATATGGACTTCATAGATGTTTATAGAGTATTCCACCCCCAAAAATCAGAATATACATTCTTTTTGGCTGCACATGGATCATTCTCCAAGATAGACCAAATATTGGCTCACAGAACAGGTCTAAACAAATGCAAAAAAATTGAAGTCATCCCCTGTATATTATCAGATCATAGTGCAATCAAACTGGAGATCAATAGCACAAGAAACTATAGAAACTTCACAAGCACATGGAAACTGAACAACACTCTCCTAAACAATCACTGGATTACAGGGGAAATTAAAGAAGAAATTAGAGAGTTTTTACAAATAAATGAGAATGCCAATACAACATACAGGAATCTATGGGGCACGATGAAAGCAGTTCTACGGGGAAAATTCATAACATTGAATGCCCACATTAGGAAAACAGAGCAGGCTCAAATAAACAAATTAATGATGAAACTTAGACTCCTAAAAAAACAAGAGCAAGAAAAACCCAAAGCTCGAAAAAGAGAGGAAATTATAAAGATCCGAGCAGAAATCAATGCAATTGAAATTAAGAAAATGATACAAAAAATAAATGAAACAAAGAGCTGGTTTTTTGAAAGAATAAATAAAATCAACAAACCCTTAGCTAATCTTATCAAAAAAAGCAAAGAAAAGGCTCAGATCCATGCAATCAGGAATGAAAAAGGTGAAGTCACAACAGATTCAAAAGAAACCCAGAGGATCACGAATACCGACTTTGAGAACCTGTACTCCAATAAAATGGAAAACACAGAAGAAATGGAGAGATTTCTAGATACTTATGAATAACCAAATTTGAATGAAGAAGATAAAAACATTTTAAACACCACAATTACAGTCAGTGAAATTAAAAATGTAATTAAAAATTTACCAACAAAGAAAAGCCCAGGTCCCGTTGGATTCACTGCTGAATTTTACAAGACGTTTAGAGAAGAACTACTACTATTACTCTTCAAACTTTTCAATGAAATTGAAAGGGAAGCTATACTTCCAAATTCATCCTGGAAGCAAGTATCACCCTGATTCCCAAACCAGGGAAAGATGCAACTAAAAAGGAGAACTACAGACCAATCTCCTTAATGAATCAATAAATGATACATTATATTAACAAAGTCAAGGACAAAAACCATATGATCCTCTCAATAGATTCAGAAAAAGCATTTGATAAAATTCAACACCCATTCATGATAAAAACCCTGCAAAAAATTGGAACAGATGGCCTATATATCAACTTAATAAAGGCTATCTATGAAAAACCAA
>NW_022900951.1:61999964-62020605 GCF_012274545.1 Fukomys damarensis | reverse complement strand
ATAGATTCATTCATAGGAAAATGGATACATATTGAAGATATACTCCTAAGTGAAATAAATAAGTCACACATGTGTAAATACCGAATAGTTTCTCTGGTGTGAATAATCTGCAATAATACATAAGATTCTAATAAGATTACTGACATTTTAAAAAGGGAAGAAGGGAGCTAAAGGTGTAGGGAAGGTGGGATGAGTAGGGGAAGGGTAATAAGGGAAAAGAAAAAAATGTGAGATAAAGAAAAGATGGAAATAAAGTATTTGTAGATGGGGAGGGGAGGAGGGGGTGAAGGGAAGGCAGGGGTAAGGGGAAAAATGAGAATCAAGGCTTGTCATGTGGAGGTACAAGATCCCAACAATGAATGTAACTGTACTGTATCCCTAAAACGTACCAATTAACTCAATTAAAGCTGAAAAATAAAAAGAAAAAAGTGAACCAAGATCTGTCATGTAAAGGTACAAGATCCCAATGATGAATGTAACTGTACTGTATACTTAAAAAGTACCAATAAACTCATAAAGAATATATGGTTTTTCTATAAAATGGAATACTACTCAGCCATAAAGAATGAGAAATTAGAATCATTCATAGGAAAATGGATGCATATTGAGGATATACTCTTACATGAAATAAATAAGTCACACATGTGTAAATATGGAATAGTTTTTCTGGTGTGAAAAAGTGTAATCATAAACAAGATCCTAATAGTATAATTGACAATGTGAAATAGGAAGAAAAGGAATAAAGCTGTAGGAGAAGTGGTAAGGGTAGGGGAAAGGAAATATGGGAAAAAACATATAAGAAAATGAAAATAAAATATTTATAAATAGGAAAGGGAGGGGGTGCAGAGAGGGCAGGTGTATGGGGAAAAATGAGAACCAAGGCCCATCATGTAAAGGTACAAGGTCCCAATGATGAATATACCAATACACTCAATGAGAAAAAAAAGTACCAACAAACTCAATGAAAAGAAAAAGAAAATAATCACTTCACACCTGGCTTTTCCCTAGCTCTACTCCTGGTTATTTTTAAATTCTTGGCTAAACTGGTAAGCTTTGGGTCTATATTCCTGGCAAAGTAGATTTCTGTGGTGCCTAAATTATGGTAAGAATCACCACTAATCCCTAATTTCATTTTTCCAGATTCAGGAAGGAAGAGTTTTACACTGGCATCGCCATTTTGAGGAGAAAGACAAAATTAGAGGCTGCTTTGACCATTAAACCATTCCAAGAGAAACTCATGCCAGAATTGAGTAAAACTCCTTTGCAGTGTTAAGGGAACAGTAAAAATTACTTTCTTTGATCTGTAATGAATAAAACATGAAAGGAGAAAACTTCCCAGTTCTATTGGCTAGGGCCAGTTCTTTTACTTCATCTCCATCCTCCACAGAACACTAAAGGAATTACAGGAGAAAAAAAGCAAGATAAATTTTGCAAATTCTAGAGTTTATGTTTGGGAAAGAAACGGGAATGGAAAAGAAAGTATTAGAAAAATTCTACTAAAACTGAGTCAGTTTGCCAGATGCCTCTTATGCTTTCTCCACTTCCAGGTTAATTGTTCTTATTCTTCCTGGAATCATTCAAAGACAAATTCGAACATACTCTGTCTGCATGTATCCCTTCCCATTATATACTTCCTCTCCTTTCCAACTCTAAAACATCCTTTTACTTGTTTTAAAAGCTAATTACTGGTTGATTTCTTGACAGCAGCCATTCTTTCTAGTGAGGTGGAATCTCAGCATTATTTTCATTTGAAACTCTTGAATCACCAGTAAAATTGAACATTTTTTCATGTTTATTTGCTGTTTTTACTTCTTTGTCTGAGAAATGTCTGTTAGTTTCAGATGCCCACTTTTGGATTGGGTCCTTAAATTTGGGAAGCAGAGTTGTGGGGGGAAAGGAACCCTTCTTTACTGTTGGTGGGAGTGTAGACTGATGCACCCATTGCGGAAATCAATATGGAGAAACCTCACAGAATTATGATTAGAGGTGCCATTTGACCCACTATTCTGCCTGCAGTGTATCCTCCCAAAAGAATTAAAAGAATCATACCACAGTGATATATGCTCACCCATATTTATAGCTGCACTCTTTGTAATAGCTAAAACTTGGAATCAGCCTAATTGCCCATCAACTGGAGACTGGATAAAGAAGATGAGGTTTTGTTATAAAATGGAGTACTACTCAGCCATAAAGAATGAGAAACTAGAGACATTTATCACTAAGTGGATGTACAATGAGGCCATATTGAGTTAAATGAATACCAAATGGTTTTCTGGTGAGAGAAACTGAAAGTATAAATAAGGATCAAAATGTATGACAGATAATTTGAAATAGGAAGAAAAGATACACAGGAGAAGCAGAAGTAGGAGGGGAAAGGAAAGAAGGGAAAAGAATAAGTATAAGAAAAGGAAAAAACAGAAGCAAATTGAGGGTTAAAGGGGGGTAGGGAGTGGGGAAGAAATAAGAATCAAGATACAATATGTAAAGGTACAAATTCTCAATGATGCATATAACTGTACTGTATACCTAAAATATATCAATAAACTTATTTTTTTAAAAGCTCATTACTCAAAGAGAGCAATCATAGAGATGTTTCTGACAAGAGCTTGGTCTCAGTACTTTACGATAAGTTCTATGAATCAAAATATTGATTAATTTTTAAAATATTGACTAATTATCCTCTCATTCATGATGATATCTAATCACTGAAGGAGTATATCAGACAAAAATATACTTACATATAAATAGTGATTATTGTATCTTCTAAAGGCAGTTCCAAATTCAGTCACCAAAGTGAATGCAGTTGGTATTAGGGGAATCTACTTCCCTGGACTATGTAAGAAATATTTAAAGAAAAATAAGTGTTCACATACTCATATCAAAGCCAAATTTTGTTTATCCTTTAGTCTGGAATTCAGTATGGGGAGCTGTTACTGATCATAGTATCAATGACACATCTCAAGTCCCATACACTTAGGCAAGTCTTTGATAATCAACTCAGTACAAAATGTCCCTTTGTCCTTATAAGCATTTACTATGTTAAAGGTCCCTTATCATACAGTAATCACCATTTTTCTGATATCTTATTTAGTTATACACAATTTTTTTGTATTGGGATTGAACTCAGGACCTTGCCCTTGTGAGGCAGGTGGTGGCACCACTGAGATAAATCCCCAGCCCTCACATATGCATGTTTAAGAGATGTCCTGGACACAGTTCATCTGGATCACTGGCACAATTAATGCCTGGAAAATGCTTTTCATCCAAAGATCCTGTTTTGCATGTTTGCTCAGAGGCATCAGAAGCCCAGGGTAACCAGCTGGTAGTCTTAACTATCAAATCAATGGAAACAGTATCATACTTTCTGGTAGAAACATTCTTATCATTAGAACTAAGACCACTAGGCCTGAAGAGCATACCACTAGGTGCAGCGCAGGGACAGAAAGCAAAAAATTTTGCTTGTGGATCACTAAAAGCAATATTGAATATTACCACTTCCATTTAGACCTCATACTTAATGTACTCATAAATCATTTTTTTCTCTCATTAAGTTTATTGGTACCATTTTAGGTATACAGTACAGTTACATTCATCATTGTGATCTTGTACCTTTACATGACAGGTCTTGGTTCTCATTTTTTCCCCTTGTCCCTGCACTCCCTTCACCCCCTCCTCTCCTCTCCATTTACAAACAGCTTTATTTTCATTTTTTCATTTTCTCATATTTTTTTCTTTTCCCTTATTACCTTTCCCCTACCCTTCCCACTTTCCCTACACATTTAGCCCTTTTCTTCCTATTTCACATTGTCAATTATATCATTAGGTTCTTATGTACTATTACAGTTTTCACATCAGAGAAACTATTTGGTATTTACACATGTGTGACTTATTTATTTTACTTAGGAGTATATCCTCAATATGTATCTACTTTCCTATGAATGAATCTAAATACTCATAAATCCTGACCATATATTAGATTGTGATTTTAGCATAAACAGCATTCTTCATAAGAGAATACCAGCAGACTACAGGGCACTGTCATCCATGTAGCACAATAATTGAATCTTCAAAAAGTCATTTCACAATTCTATCAAGACATCTGTTTAAGCGATTGGAGAAAGAAAAAGACCCAGTGAATTCTATGAGTATGGTCCCTTTGCCACTCTTTATTTGTTATGCAGTGCTTCAGTTGATAAAAATGCTAGGAATACCATGAGGAAGGATAACACATTCTATAAATCATGAATGACAGTTTTTGTAGAAGCATTGCATGAAGAGAAAGAAAATCCATATCAAGTGTGTTTATCATAAAAAGAAAAAATTCTGCCACTGCTGTGACAGAAGTGATCAAATGCACCCAACCTACCACCAGGTAGCTGACTGATTACTCCCAAGAATGGTAATGTTCCAGGGACTTAGTGTTGGCCTCCATTGCTGTCAGATTTGGCCCTCAACAATGGCTTTAGCCAATACAGCCTTGAAAAATAGAAGTTCATGTTGCTGAGTCCATATATAACTTGTGCAATGATCAGCTTTTCCATTTTTTAGACAAAACACCTGATGCCCACAAATTAAAGGAGGAAAGTTTTATTTTCTCTCAAAGTTTTGGGGATTAATTTCTTAATTTCCTGGCTCCAAGACATGATCATCATGGCAGAAGAGCATTGTAGAGGAAAGATGCTCAGTTCATAGTGCTTAAGAAGCAGAGCACAGGGGAAGTGTATCAACAAAAGCTATACCCACCAAAGGCACATCCTCAGTGACCCGCCCTCTCTAACAAGGCCTCACCTCCTAACAGCATATTCAGGTGTGAACATTAATACATTAGTCCACTGGTCAGTATAGTGCTCACGTGATCAGATTACATCACCAGGAATTCCTAAATCCAGTCAAACTGGCAATTAAGATGAACTGGCACATCCTCCATCACTGACACCATGGTCACTTTGTTGATAAGCTCTGGGTAATGACAAAAATGACTGGGGAAGAAGGTTTATTATTATCCATATATGGGTCATCCTATACACTGGATTATGAAAATCTACCTCCAGTGATATCATCCTTTGGAAAACATTCGTAGAAAAAATATTTTCATATTTCCACCAATTAAAAGAAGTCCTTCCAAGAACATCTTCCTCGGATGTCATGTTACCAATTTTCATGTCATGTCCCCAAACCTCACACACTGCCAAACTATTTGTCACAGACAATGTATTAGTATATAATCACACATCTAGCAATTTCACAAGCAGGTACTCTGCTCAAATTTCTGTCCACTGAGAGGATTTCCCTCCACTACTGTTCTTTTCTAGAAATAGGCTACAGCGTGCATCTGTCCATTTTCATGGTACCTGTAAACTGTCAGAACCATCTATAGACCAAGTCTAAGTCTTCTCTTTTGTCAGTGAATTATTGGAAAAGCCCCCTGAAGACATACTGTGAGGGTGAGGGGAAAATATAGTGTAGTAGTATGTTATTATGTTTTCTGTTGCTAAAATGAAATACCTAAGTTGGATAATTTATAAAGGATAGAGTTTTATCTGGCTCAGTTTTTGGAGGCAGAAAAAAAAAATCAGGTAACCTTATCTACTCACTCTCTGAGGAGGTCCTTCTGGCTGCAACATAACATTGTAGAAAAGTGGAAAGGGAAACAGTATGCACAGTAGATTGTTATGTGCCATGGCCTTCTTCTTTTATAACACCCATTCCTATGAAAATTGCATCACTGTTGAGTAATAAACCCTTCAGAAGGCAGTACTCCCAAGATCTAATTACCGTGCAGTAGGCCCCACCTCTTAAAGTTTCCATCACCTTTCAAAACCATACACTGGAGATCAAGCTCACATATGAATGTTTGGAAATACACTCAATTCACAAGCAAGCTATAGCAAGCAAGAGTGGGGACCATGGTTTTGGGGAAACTCGCTATCCATGTGGAGAAAATTGAATCTAGACCCATATCACTCACCATGTGTTAAACAAAAATCAAAACAAATCAATAACTAAATATTAAAACAAAAGCACTTAACCTGCACCAAAAAAATGGGTAAAACTCTTAAACTCACAGGTGTAGGCAAGGACTTTCTGAATAAAACCCCAGTTGCATAAGAAATAGTACCAGTAATTAATAAATGGAATCATATCAAATTAGAAAGCTTTTGCACAGCAAAAGAAACAACCAACAGCATGAAAGATAACCTAAAGAATGGGGGGAAAATTGCCAGCTATTCCTCAGACAGTGGACTACTCTCTAGAATATATGGAAGAACTAAAAAAAATAATAAACCCCCAAAATAAAAGACCCAATCAATAAAATTCAAAACTGAAATAGGTAATTTTCAAAAGAAAAAAATACAAATGTCCAATAAATACATGAAAAATTGTTCAATAACACTGTCCACTACAAAAAGGCAAATTACAGGAATCTGTGTTTCCATCTTACGCCAGAGATAATGACCATCATCAAAAACTAAAGAAATAATAAATTCTGACAAGCTTATGAGAAAAAGGAATCTTTCTACATTGTTTGTAGGAATACAAATTAGTACAACCACAATGAAAATCAATATGGAGATTTCCTTTAAAAAATAAAATGAGAAATTCCATTTGATGCAATTATTCCTCTTCCAGATATTTTTCCAAATAAGTTAGACATATTACTGTGATATATTGTGATATATGCATATGTATGTTTATAGCAGCACAACTCATAATAGGTTACTTGGAAGCAGTCTATATGTCCATGAACAGATAAATGGATGAAGAAAGTGTATTAACAAAAGTGTAGGAGGACCACCATAAAGAAAGATAAACTTGAGTCATTTTTTTACCTCATTGAGTTTATCGGTACATTTTATGTATAAAGTACTGTTATATTCATTATGGGATCTTGTACCTTTACATTACAGATCTTGGTTCTCTTTTTTTCCCCTTATCCTGGCCCTCCCTTCTCGCCCTCCACCCCTCCCCATTTACCATAACTTTATTTCCATTTTTTCATTTTCTCCTATTTTTTCTTTTCCTTATTACCTTTCCCCTACCCTTCCCATTTCCCCCCTACAACTTTAACCCTTTTCTTCCTATTTCACATTGTCAATATATCATTAAGATACTATTACAGTTTATTCACACCAGAGAAACTATTTGGTATTTACACATGTGTGACTTATTTATTTCACTTAGGAGTATATCCTCAATACGTATTCATTTTCCTATGAATGAATCTAATTTCTCATTATTTATGGCTGAGTAGTATTCCATTTTATAGAAAAACCAAATCTTCTTTATCCAGTCTCCAACTGATGATCAAAAGGGCTGTTTCCAAGTTTTAGCTATTACAAACTGTGCCACTATAACATGGTTGTGCATATATCACTATGATATGATTCTTTTAATTCTTTTGGAAAGATACCCAGCAGAGGGATGGCTGCATCAAATGGAACCTCTAGTCCCAGCTCTTGGAGGTATCTCCATATTGATTTCCATAGTGTTTGCACTGGTCTGCACTCCCACCAACAATGGAGAAGGGTTTCTTTCTACACACAACCCACCAACATTCAGTATTGGTTGTTTTCTTGATATCAGCCATTCCTTGTGGGGTGAGATGGAATCTCAGTGTTGTTTTCATTTGCATCTCTTGAATGACCAGTGATGTGGAACATTTTTTCATATATTTACTTACTGCTTTTACTTCTTTGTCTGAGAAATGTCTGTTGGTTTCAGAGGCCCATTTTTTAATCAGGTCATTATATTGGGGGGCTATTTATTTTGAGTCCTTTATGTATTCTAGATAGTAGTCCTTTGTCTGAGGAGCAGCTGATAAAAATTTTTTCCTACATTGTAGGTTGTCTCTTAGTTCTGTTGATGGTTTCTTTTGTAGTGCAAAAGTTTTTACTAAAATGAGATCCCAGTTGTTGATTCTTTCTGCTAGTTCCTGTGCTGAGGATTTGTTTATAAAATCTTTTCCTATGCCAATGTCTTCATACCTAACTTATCTTCCAGCAAGTTTAGTGTTTCTGTTTTAATATTTAGATCTTTAATCCACTTGGATTTTACTTTAGTGCATGGTGAAAGATAAGGGTCTAATTTTAATCTTTGGCAGGTTGAGATCCAGCTTTTCCAATACCATTTATTAAAGAAGCTATCTTTCCTCCAGTGGGGATGATCAGCTCCTTTGTCAGAGATGATGCAGCTCAGTACATCTGGAGTTATTTTTGTGTCTTCCAATCCATCCCACTGATCCTCAGGTCTATTTTTTCCAGTACCATGCTGTTTTATCACAGTGGCTTTGTAGTATAGTTTCAAATTGGGAATTGTTACACCCGATGCCTTGTCTGTGTTGCCTAGGATAGCTTTTGCTATTCTAGGTCTCTCCTGCTTCCAAATGAATTTTTGAATAATTTTTCTAGTTCTGTGAAATATGGTATTGGAATTTCAATTGGCATTGCACTGAATCTGTATAGCAGTTTTAGTAGTATGGCCATTTTCACTATGTTGATTCTTCCTACCCAGGAGCAGGAGATATCTTTCCATTTTCTTATATCCTTTTTGATCTCTTTATTCAGAGTGCTGTAGTTTTCAGTGTAGAGGTATTTTGCTTCTTTTTTTAGATTGAGTCCTAGATATTTCATTTTTTTGGATGCTATTGTGAAAGGAATTGTTTCCCTAATTTTTATATCAGTGAGTCTGTCACTTGTGTTCAAGAAGGCTATTGATTTTGGGGTGTTTACCTTGTATCCAGATACTCTGCTAAAAGTATCACTTGAGCCTAGAATTCTTTTGGTAGAGTTATTGGGGGCTTCAATGTATAGTATCATATCATCAGCAAATAATGGCAGTTTAACTTTTTCCTTTCCTATCTTTATTGCTTTAATTTCTTTCTCTTGTCTAATTGCTATGGCTAATGTTTCCAGAACTATATCGAAGAGGATTGGTGGTAGTGGGCATCCTTGTCTTGCTCCTGAATTTAACATTAAGGTTTTCAGTATTTGCCAATTTAATATGATATTGGCTCTTGGTTTTTCAATACATACCTTTTATTAAGTTGAGATATAGACCATCTATTCAAATTTTTGCAGGGTTTGTATCAGGAGTGGGTGTTGCATTTTGTTAAATTCTCTTTCTGCATCTATCAAGAGGATCATATGGTTTTTGTCCTTGACTTTGTTAATATAGTGTATTACATTTATTGACTTACATATGTTGAACCATCCTTGCATCCCTGGAATAAATCTGACTTGGTCAGTATATATCATCTTCTTGATGATCCTCTGTATTCTGTTTGCTAGTATCTTATTAAGGATTTTTGCACCTATATTCATTAAGGAGATTGGCCTATAGTTCTCTTTTTTAGTTGTATCTTTCCCTGGTTTGGGAATCAAAGTGATACTTGCTTCCAGGAATGAATTTGAAAGTATTGCTTTCCTTTCAATTTTTGAAAAGTTTGAAGAGTAACGGCTGTAGGTCTTCTGTATATGTCTTGTAAAATTCAGCAGTGAATCCATCAGGACCAGGACTTTTCTTTGTTGGTAAATTTTTAATTACATTTTCAATTTCCCTGATTGTAATTGGTGTGTTTAAAATGTATCTATCTTTGTTCAACTTTGTTAATTCATAAGTATCTACAAATCTGTCCATTTCTTCTGCATTTTCCATTTTATTAGAGTATAGGTTCTCAAAGAAGGTATTAATGATCCTCTGGATTTCTGTTGAATCTGATGTGACTTTGCCTTTTTAATTCCTGATTGCATGGATCTGAGCCTTTTCTTTCCTTTTTTTTTTGACAAGGTTAGCTAAGGGTTTATCAATTTTATTAATTCTTTCAAAAAACCAACTCTTTGATTCATTGATTTTTTGGTATCATTTTCTTAGTTTCCATTGCATTGATTTCTGCTCTAATCTTTATAATTTCCTCTCTTTTTCAAGCTTTGGGCTTTTATTCCGCTTCTTTTTCTAGGAGTCTAAGTTTAAATATTAGGTTGTTTACTTGAGCTCACTCTGTTTTCCTAGTGTGGGAATTCAGTGCTATAAATTTTACACGTAGAATTGCTTTCATTGTGTCCCATAGATTCCTGTATGTGGTATTGACATTTTCATTTATTCAAAAAAAATGTCTAATTTCTTCTGTAATTTCCTCTATGATCCATTGATTGTTCAGGAGAGTGTTTTTCAATTTCCATGTGTTTGTGAAGTTCCTACAGTTTCTTATGCTATTGATCTCCAGCTTGATTGCACTATGATCTGATAATTTACAGGGAATAACTTCAGTTCTTTTGCATTTATTCAAACCTGTTCTGTGAGCTAATATGTGGTCTATCTTAGAGAATGACCCATGTGCAGCCAAAAAGAATGTATATTCTTATTTTGTGGGGTAGAACACTCTGCAGACATGTATTAAGTCCATTTGTTCAAAAGCTTGGTTCAGTTCTAGTATTTCATTGTCGATTTTTTGCCCAGATGATCTATTTGTAATAGTGGGGTATTTAGATCACCCACTACATTGTATTAGTGCTTCTTTGGTTTTTCATGTTGCTTAATATTTGTTTTACATAGTTGGGGGCATTAATATTTGGTGCATATATGTTTGTGATTGTCATCTCTTCCTCTTGAATTGTTCCCTTTGCAAAGATGTAGTAGCCTTCGTCTCTTTTAATCAGTTTTGGTTTGAAATTTACTTTGTCTGCAAATGAGATTGCTACCGCTGCTTTTTTCTGGCCTTCTGTCACATAGAGAACTGTTTTCCATCCTTTCAGTTCCCATCTATGGGCTTCTTTTTGCACTAGGTGTGTTTCTTGTATACAACATACTGTTGGATTTTGCTTCTTAATCCATTCTGCCAATCTATTTCTCTTGATTGGTGAATTGAGGCCATTGACATTGGTCATTATAACTGATAGGTATTGACTTATCATTGTCATGTTATGGTCCTGTTGTTTGCTCTTTTTAAATTTTCCACATCTCCCTTTAGTTTTTTTCCTTACCTATTTGATTTGTGCTTTTGGGCCTCATGATGTTGTGACCTTCATTGTCTTTTTCTAGGATATTGTTTAGGATTATTTGGCATTCTGGTTTGGTATTCATGAAGATTTTCAGCTGTTCTTTGTCATAGAAGTATCTTATTTCCCCTTCAATTTTGAAAGAGAGTTTGCAGGATACATCAGCCTACATTGGAGGTTGCTTTCTCTTAGGGCTTGAAATACCTCACTTCAGGCTCTTTTTGACCTGTGGGTTTGTGTTGAAAAGTCTGCTGTGATTCTGGTGGGCTATCATTTGCATATGATTTGTTTCTTTTCTCTTACTGCTTGTAGTATTTTTTTCTGTTGGGTTTTTGGGATCTTGATTATTATATGTTTAGGTGTAGATTTTTTTTTGTTCATGGCTAATTGAAGTCCTATATGCCTCACTTATCTGTATGTCAAATTCTTCCCCTCTGTTTGGGAAGTTTTCTGTCATTAACACTGTAAACAGCTTTTTAAACTAATTTTTATATTCTCCTGCTACTTCATGGATTCCTACTAGTCTTATATTATTCTTTGCATCATCTAGCAGTTGTTGATTCAATTTCTCATGATTCCTTACTGTTTGTTTCCTTTTTATTGAGTTTATTGGTACATTTTATGTATACAGTACAGTTACATTCTTTATTGGGATCTTGTACCTTTACATGACAGGTCTTGGTTCTCATTTTTTCCCCTTGCCCCTTCCATCCATCACCCCCTCCTCCCCTCCACATTTACAAACAATTTATTTCCAATTTTTCATTTTCTCATATTTTTTTCTTTTCCCTTATTAGCTTTCCCCTACCCTTCCCACGTTCCCTACACCTTTAGCCCTTTTCTCTTTTAATGGGCACTGAATGCAATCCCATCTTCTATATCTGAAATTCTATCTTCACATTCATTTGTCCTGCTGTGAAACTTTCAATCAAGTTTTTAATTTCCTCAATATCTCTTTGAATCTGTTGCATGGATTATATTTCTTTCCTGTGTAGGGAATTCATGGTTTCCATTTCTTTCCTATGCTGGGCATTCCATTGCTTCTATCATGGTCCTGAGCTCATCTATTTTTTGTCACTTTCTGTTCTAGAGTCTCTAATCATGTCTTTCATTGTGCTCACCATCTCTATAGTTATCTAGGAAAACATTTGAATTTTTCTAGAGCCTGATTGATCTGTTTTGTTATTTCTTGTGCTATGAGTTCAGGGTGTCCTGCTGCTGGCTGATTGTCAAATATTTCCACCTCATTTCCCCTAGAGTTTGCCATTGGTGAAATCGAAGTCTGTCTTTGTGTCTTGCTTAAGTGTTTTCTCATTTTTATTTTCATTATTTGGATGTCTTTGGTTTAATTCCTGGGTTAATGTTTTCATGTTCATGTTATAGGTTGTCTTTATGTTTTGAGTCTCTAATGATTCTGAGACCCTCTCATTCATACCAGGAAGGACAACCTATTAGATCAATCACAACACCTTAGCCCAAGTGACACAATCAGCAACACAATACCATCAAGCACAGCTTAGAAAGTGACAATTTGTTGTAGTTATTAATCTATCACCTTTAATCCTATGAATCAAAACCAAATCTGGAGCTCAGAAAAATGGCCTTTATGACCCCCTGTGCCTCTGTGGTGTGAATCCAGGTACCAGCCAGGAGGACAAAGGTGCATGGGGGGGAGGGACTATAGGCGCCCCTGCGGCTGCACCTCTCACTGTTCCACTGCTGAAGCCACTCTTCCTTCATTTTCTACATCTCAGCCTACCCAAGGGCAGTAACACATCAATGTTGCAGAAAACATTGCATAACTCTTAAGACAAGTTTTAAATCACATGAATGAACAAACAAGTAAAAGCACCAAGTAAATATATGAAAAATGTGCAATATCACTAGTCACTCCAGAGAAGCAGATGAAAATAACACTGAGATTCACCTCACCCCAGAAAGAATGTCTATCAAGAAATTAACTGATAATAAATGCTGGCAGGGCTGGAAGGGAAAAGGAATCCTTCTCCATTGTTGATGGAAGTGCAGACTGGTACAACCACTGTGGAAATCAATATGGAGATACCGCAAACAACCTGGAGTTCCCATTTGACCCAGCTATCCCTCTGCTGGGTATCTTTCCAAAAGAATTAAAAGAACCATACCACAATGATATATGCACACCCATGTTTATAGTAACACAGGTTGCAATAGCTAAAACTTGGAAACAGCACAATTGCCCATTAACTAGAGACTGGATAAAGAAGATTTGGTTTTCTATAAAATGGAATACTACTCAGCCATAAAGGATGAAAAACTATCTCTGGTGTGAAAAACTATATTAGTCCATAAGATCCTAATGAGATAATTGACAATGTGAAATAGGAAGAAAAGGGCTAAAGGTGTAGGGAAAGTGGAAAACGTAGGTCAAAGGTAATAAGGAAAAAAACATGAGAAAATGATAAAATGGAAATATGGTGTTTGTAAATGGGGAGGTGAGGGGGTGTGAAGGGAGGACAGGGACAAGGGGAAAAAATGAGAACCAAGACCTGTCATGTAAACATGTAAAGGTACAAGATACCAATAAAGAATGTAACTGTACTGTATACCTAAAATGTACCAATAATCTCAATTTTTAAAAAAAGAGTGAGAAACTAGAGAAGTTTACAGCTAAATGGATGCACAATCAGGCCATACTCTTATGTGAAATAAATAGGACACACGTGTAGATACCGAACAGTTTCTCTGGTGTGAAAAACTAAAAGTGTAAATAATATTCAAATTGTATAGCTGATAATGTGAAATAGAGAGCAAAAGTCTAAAGGTGTAGAGAAAGTGGGAGGGGGAGGGGAAAGGAAAGAAGAAAAAAGAAATATATGAGAAAGGAAATAATGGAAACAAAGTCTTTGTAAATAGGGAAGGGTGGAGAGGGTGAAGAGAGGACAGGAGTATGGGGAAAAATAAGAACAAACATACATTATGTAAAGGTACAAATTCACAATGATGAATTTAACTGTACTTTATACCTAAAAAGTACCAATAAATTTAATGAAAAAAACACATGACTGATATATGGTTAACCATAGATGCTGATATAGCCAGTAGTGGTTTTGTCTTAGATATGCAGCAACTGAGCCTGATTCTATTACACTGAGTATGTTGAAAAGGTCAATAAATACCAAAACATAATTAAATCCAAGATCACATTACCGGGAAATATGCAATAACTAAAGAGATCACCATTCTAGTGACAGTATTTTTCTGCTCTAATTCATTCTCAAGACTCAACACACACACACACACACACACACACACACACACACACACACTGTAGAAACTGAAGAAATCAAGGCCACAAGATGTCTTCAACAAGTTCTTTACTCAACAAAACTAATTCCACAGGCACTAAAGTGAAGAAAGTCAGACACAAAATGGTTAAAATGTTTAAAGTAGTAAATGAAGAAATAAAGAAACATGTTCATAAGATACTTAGTGAGCTTAAGATGATGTAAATAAGTAGATATAGCAATTATTCAATTAAATAATCTGTAAGCTTAAAGAAATCACAAACAGAAATTTGAGAGAATTAAATAAGATGATACAACATATGAATGACCATTCTAGTAAAGAATTAGAGTCCATGAACAGATATCAAATTCAAATCCAGAGCACAAAAAATTAGACTGAAAGTATGGGTGGCAGAAATTACCAATGTGTAGAGTGTCAGAGATAGAAGATAAAGTTTATACAGCAGATCATTTATTCAATTATATCATAAAAAAGCAAGGAAATTAGATCCAACAACTGCTAAATGACTCAAAACAACTAACCTATGTATTTTAGGAAGATCAGAAGATAATATCCAAAGTATTATTTACTGTAACCTAGCAGAAATTTTTCCAAGTCTAGGGAAAGCATTCACATTCTAGTTAAACAAGCCACATGGGACCCCCAAAAGAGAATAACTTCTCCAGTATTAAGTCCCAAAAATCTATGACAAGGAAAGAATACTAGCATTTGTTAGGGGAAAACATCGAGTAATTTATAAAGGCAACCTATTAGAATAACAGCAGATTTCTCAACACCAACCTTAAAGGCAAGGAGAGCATAGAGATGTTTCAAGCCGTAAGAGGAAATAAATATTAACCCCGATTAATATATCCTGAAAATCTATATTTTAAAATTGATGAAAAAAATAAAGACTTTCTATGACAAAAAGTTCCTTAGGAAAGCCATGACAAGCAAGCCAGCATTGCAGAAAGTATTGAAAGGAACCTAGACCAAGACAATGAGGCCAATAACACCAAAGAGCCCAAAGAAGAGAAAACATCTTGCAAGACATATAAGTAAGACAAAATTTAAAATAAAGTAATGAGAAGTAGAAAATAATATGACAGGATTCAATAAATATCTTTCAGTAATAACATGTCCTCTTGCAACAAGATCCCAAAAGCAAGCAACAGGATAGATAATAAGACTATCCTATTTTCTGAAAAAGTGAACTTCAAGCTACAACAAAGATGATTACTACATACTGGTAAAAGTATCAAAGGAAAAAATTTAAATGAAGGTTTTCTGCTTTCTCTGGTTGTCACAAAATCCTTCCTTACCAAAACATCTCAATTAATCAGTGTAAGCATAAAAGGAAACAATATCTTATCATCCCTAGGGAAGAAAACACTGTCATTAAAGCCAGAAAGACAGGGTTTGAAGCCTAGTTCCAGTGCTTTAATATGTGACCTTGGGCAAGTTATTTCAGAAAACTGCTTAACATTTATAAGTTTTGCCATTTGCTGAGACTCAAATATGGATAATGACAATAAGGCCTGACTTGGTTTGGGTGAATTAGATAAAATTACATTTGTAAAAACGCTTACCTCAAAGCCTCAGTACATGGTAATTACTTTGCAAATGTCTGTTCTTTTACTGTTCTTTCTGAAATCCTCAATGTTTTCATTCTGCTGATAGGCTTGATCTGAACTATAGAACTTGAATAGGTGTGAAGTGAAACTGTGAAATGAGTGCATGGGGCATAGTTAAGACTAAGCAAAGACAGGCTGATAATGCAGAATGAGCCCAAGCTGTTTTGGCAATTTGGCTAAAGCAGACATAGAAGTAGAAGCAGTGTTGGTAGGGCTATTTCCTGGATTTTTTAAAAAAAAAGAGGATAATAAGCTCAGCTGTCCATGGTCAAAAGAACACAAACACTGAAGGAATGAGATAGTACAGGACAGGTGCTTTTGGAAAGGAGTAATAAGAGAAGATGGAGGGGAGAGGTCTAATAGGAAGTTAGAGAGACATATACTTGAAACTTTATCATTTACTAAATGATCTTAGCCCAATTACTGCAGTTGTTTGAATCTGAATTTCCTTATTTCTAAAATAGAGATAATACCTCATGTATTCATTGTGAGAATAAATTCAAACTATTCAAAGTGTTTAGCACAATACTTGGCATATAGCAAGTACTAGACAAGTGGAGGTGATTTCATTACCAGGTAAAAAACAGTCCTGGGTGAAAACAGAAGTGCAAGGAGATGGAGTTTCCATTATTTAAAAAGGGATCCAGGAAAGTACCAAAAAACTTCAGTTTTGCAAATTGTCTTCTGGTTTGACTCAAACCATTTTTTTTCAAAGCTAGGCCAGACCAACCATATATTATTATGTATCTAGTAGGCCTCAGTGGAATACCAGTTGAAAGAGACTGCCAACTGTTGGGTAGCAGAGAACATCATATTAAGATGGAAACAGGATTAGGAGAATCAATGGAGAGCTCCATCAAAAAATACAATGATGTAGCAAGGAGTTGGTGGGAACTGCTCTTCTAGTCAACCTACCTTAAGATACAGAAAAGCTTTACTATGGCCTACAAATACAGTAGCACAGGACAACTTGTGAAAATGGCAATGCCCTCATAATTATGGGTATTATATTTGTTCAAATGGAACTGCAAGGGTTTTAGTGCTGCTAGGGCAAGTTTCTTTTTAAAAGAAGACAAAAGGAAGGCATTGCTAAACACAGGACCTAGAACTCAAATGAAAAGTTTCAGGTGTTATGGAGGAATTATTTTTAAGCACGCCTCCCAAACCTATTCAGCTATTGCAAGACAACAAAACATATTATTCATATCAACTACCAGCTTTTCTATGAGTATATATAATTGTACAAAATAGCTTCCAAATTCAATTCAAAGTTATAAGCTTAGCCCCTGTAGGTTGGCATGCTAAGCCAAATTTTCTAGATCTTTGATGGAAGTAACACTTTAAAAGTATAAAAAAACAAAAGTTTTATAAGAAGCTTTGGCAAATTGTTGCATAGTAGGGTGACTGTAGATAATAATGAAGTATACTTTTTAAAAAATATATACAAAAGGACTATGAAAGTGTTCAACATGAAGAAATGATAAATATTTGAAGAGATAAATGTTTGACATGATTTAAACATTATGTAATGTATCAAACATTGTGTGATACCTACCCCATTAATGTGTACAACTTTTGTGCATTTATGTATGTCAAAAATAAATTAAAATTTAAAATATAAAAAATCATTTTAAAAGTCATTTGCTTTTTATATGGTATAAAATCTTAATTTCACAAAGTATTAAAGAAACTCTATAACAAAACTGCTTGCTCAGAACAGGTTCTTGCTTTGTCTTCCTATGCTCTTTGACCCAAAGAATATGAAATTGAATTTTTAGAGCAGAAACAGTCCTGATGAGTCATAGCCATAAAATCTTAAATCTATGATTTCCATATTTACAGCTCAGTATAAATTAAAACTCTTTTCCAAGCTGATATTTGAGCCAAGTAGGAAACTTAGTTCATAAAATAACTCCGAGCTAGACTCCCTAGCCAAGAAACCAATGAACCAGGCAATGCATAATTGAAGACTTCCATATGAACTAAGTCTCTACCTTCTTTATACACAGTATTTGTTGGGATCTCAGAGGAGCAAAATACATGCATACCTATATCTATGTATCTATGCCTATATAGAGAAACAGAAAAAGAGAGAGATCACCTATAGGGTACAGATTTTTTTTTGCATTTTTTCACAGCTTTGAGTTTATTGGTACATTTTAGGGATACAGTACAGTTACATTCATTGTTGGGATCTTGTACCTCTACATGACAAGTCTTGATTCTCATTTTTTCCCCTTACCCCTGCCCTCCCTTCACCCCCTCCTCCCCTCCCCATCTGCAAACACTTTATTTTCATCTTTTCATTATCTCACATTTTTTTCTTTTCCCTTATTACCCTTCCCCTACCCATCCCACCTTCCCTACACCTTTAGCTCCTTTCTTCCCATTTCTAAATGTCAGTAATCTTATTAGGATCTTATGTATTATTGCAGATTATTCACACCAGGGAAACTATTCGGTATTTACAGATTTTTTTATAGGATAAGAATTAAACAAGTTTACAGTGGTAGTCTGCATAGAGATCCAGAGGATCCAGTCTGAGAAGATGAAAATCTGCAGAACAAGAGGGATCAAGGATTCAGCATCTGCCTGATACCAAAGGCCTGGAAACTCCTAAAGAATATCTAGCATGTACCTGCATTGGAAGGCTGAAGAAAATAGAGTCTGAATACAAGTGTTGGCAGAAAAAGACACCCCTGCCGAAGAAGAATGAAACTTTTAATGCAAGTCAACTTTCACCTTATTTTATTTTTATTTCATCCAAACTACAAACTTATTGGACACTTTTATCCACAATTAAGGTGGACCTTCCCTCTTAGTTTGCTGCCATAAATGCCAATCATCTATTGAAATATCACACAGATACACCCAGAACTGTGACTTATTAATCTGCTAGGTACCCCTTAGTTTACTCACGTTGATATAGCATGATTAATGGTCACATGTGCTATGTTGTTTGGCACTGTTTTTGCAAATTATTTTTTCAGAAATAGCATATAGAGGAGCACAATTTACCTGCAATAAAAGGTTCATATGTAAAGTGTAAAATTTGTCAAATCATATGTCCATATCCATGAAATCATTAAGATGGTCAAGGCAATGAACATACAGGGCATTCCCAGTTTCCTCCTGTTTCTCTGTGATAAGCCCTTCTATCCCTCTCCATATCCAAGTAAGTACCATCTTTCTGTCACTATAGCTTAGTTTTCATTATCTAGTTTTCTCCAAATGAAATCATACAGAATGTATTCGTTTTTATAGCTTCCTTCACTCAGCATAATGATTTTGAGATTTATTCATGTTGTTTAAAGTATTGATAGTTTGTTCCTTTTTAATACACAGCAGCACAACATTAACGAGAAGTTTTATATGAGGTTCTTCTCACTAGATGCTAAATCTAGGGAGGTGAATCCATGAGAAGGGAGATCAGCATGACCAGTTAGATGGTGGTAAGGAGGGAGAGAGACTCTGATACATTAACTGGAGGAAAGCAGGTATACAGAGCCAGGGGTGATACAGAAAAGTAAATAGAAAGACAAACTCACTGGACCAAAATCCAGTATCAGGGAGATTTAGAAAATGGGGCTCCTGCATACACACCATCATTGGAGAGGATCAGATTCCCTGAGGGAGGGAGCTGCCATTTTAGTAGCAGCATGGATGATGAAGTAGGCTCCCAAACACACTACTCTTGGTAAGAGGAACAGAGTAAGAAATTCACAAACCAAGTCATCAGAGAAACTGAAAGCCAGAGACCAGTGTATGAGAGGATACCAGTGGATGCTTGGGAATTTGAAAACAATTTCATCACTCCAATTATGGACTAGAATCTGAGCACTGAGAAAACCGAAGTCCAGGAGCTACAGAAGCAAGCATTGTTCAGGAGCAGAACCCTGTGTAAAGAAGAGGCCAGACCAATCCAGAAATATGTAATTTCTCACACATTTCTTCCCCACATTCTGGGGCCATTGTGCTTGTGGAACATCCCACATGCTGCCATATCCACTGGCAGGTGACACATGGGAGACCCCAATGTGCCCTTAATTGGATTACTTAAAGAAGGAGCACAAGGGCTTCGCAAAGTTTATAAATTAGGGAGTAATACTTTGAGAAGAGTGACAAATAAAAGACGATGGGCATGGAGACAGAAAGTGGCACCCAGGTCAGAAGATGTTCAAGGATGTGCTAGGCAGAAGACTTGTGGAGGGAAAATGTAGAGACAACTGAAGGATTTTCCCGCAGGGAAAGGAACAGGAAGCAAGAGAGATATGGTGGAAGTCAATGGAGAAAGAGATTTTGGTCCAATTACATCACACTCTCCCATGTCCGAATTAAATTAGATGGTCAGTTCTTGGAACAGGGACAAAGGTCTATATTTAGCCACACCCATACCACAGCTTGTAGCCAAGAGCCAGGACTGGAGAGTCATCTGGATAGACAATCCTCCTTTTTCAGAAGCAGGAAATTAAGCTAACCACAGGAAAGTTAATAGTTTAGACTGAACTCAGACTGAAATATAAATGAGACTATGAGGATGTTTTGAGTTTGTACTTTTGTAACTGTATGTGTATATTTTCATTATTATTGGGTTTTTTAAAGGTTTTTGCATTTTATATTTTTCCTTCTCTTTTCTATCTTTTTATTTTATTTTTCTTTTTAGCTCTTTTTCTTCTCTCTTCATCACTTTCTTATCCCTTTATCTTGCCTTCCTACCATATCATGTATATATAATACATATATTCT
>NW_022900951.1:61975026-61999921 GCF_012274545.1 Fukomys damarensis | reverse complement strand
AAAATCCTTCCTATATATATGGCCTGCATATGCATGAAAAAATAAGAATTCACTAGTGCTTTAATTTAGTAGTATCTTTCAAGAGCATGTAACTTTCACCAAAATTGGGCATACAGGATCCAAACATAAACTACCTACCAACAAATTAACATTTTCCAACAATCTCAAAGCTTCTCTAAATCTGTAATTACATTTTCCTCCATCTGAATGCCTCCTCCCACCCCCAAAAATATTCTCTTCAACATCTTCACAACTAAACCTTTACTCATGCTATAACAAGAATTCCAACAGAATCTAAACTCCTGTCTGCTCTTCACATACTGATATTTATATTGTTTCCTTATTCAATTATCTCCTTTCTTTTCCTCTTCCTCTTTCCTTCCCCTCAACCTCCACAACCAAATGCAACTGATAGTAGCAGTATAGTAAAGTCTGAAAGAGGCACTGATAAAAGTTTTAATGTATATGATTGATGTATGGTTGAATCTGTGGATGTTGGTATAAGTGGTAGGGATTCTCTCCTTGCAAAACAAGAACTAGGACCAATCATATTAAGCTGAGTAGGATGAACAGACAAATAAATACCAAAAGACAAACAAAGCCAAGATAAGAGTGCTGGAAACCACTAAAAATAAAATATCTCCACAATAACAATAATTTCTTTCCACTATAATTGATCTGCAACCATCAGGCTTGGAAAATGTACAAACATGAGAAAATACAGCAGCACAGCTCAAAAAACTTCAAACCTCCCAAAGCAGATCTAAGTGGAAATAATGGAAGGAAATTACAAAAATGACTGAAGGGCCAGGGATTTCGCTCAGTCGCCCCACACCTGTTTCACAAGCACAAGGTTCAGAGTTTGATTCCCGGTACTGGGGGGAAAAATTACTGAATTATACAAAATAATAAACATACATACATCTAAAATAGCCATTCTAACTAGTTGAGATGATGTTTCATTGTAGTTTTGATTTGCATTTCCCTGATGGCTAATGACACTGAGCATTTTTCATATATTTGTTGGCCATTTGTATTTCTTCTTGTGAAAATTGTCTATTCAGATTCATTGCCCAATTAATTGGATTACCTATTTTTATGTTTGTGATTTTGTGTTCTTTATATACATATATACTGGATATTAATCCTTTTTCCGATGACTACCTGGCAAATACTTTCTCTCATTCTGTAGAATGAGTCTTCATTTTGTTGTTTCCTTTATTACACAGTCTTTGTAACTGGTGTAATCTTACTTTTTCCTGTTTTTGCTTTAGATTCTGTGCTTTTGTGGGTCATATCAAAAACAACTGCCTACCTTCCTTCCCCCTACCCATTCCAGTTCCCCTATCCCTTTAGACCTTTTCTTACTATTTCACATTATCAATTAAACATTGTGACCCTTATTTACACTTTCAGTTTCTCACATCAGAGAAACTATTTGGTACTTACACATGTGTGTCGTATTTACTTCACTTAAGAGTATGGCCTCAATATGCATCCATTTAGCTATAAATGTCTCTAGTTTCTCATTCTTTATGGCTGAGTAGTGCAGGGAATTAGGACAAAATAAGAACTAAGATACACATATATCGATACTATAATACGATAAATGTAGCTGTATTGTATGCCTAAAATGTACCAATAAACTTAATGGAGAAGAAAACACAATTGCTTATACCAGTATCTTGAACTGTTTGCTTTCTTTTTTATAATAGTTTCATAGCTTCAAGATGACTCATCCATTTTATTTGATTTTTGTACCCTGAGAGATAGGGACCAAAATTCATTCTTCTGCATATGAATATCCGGTTATTCCAGTACTATTTTTTGAAAAAGGCTGTCCCTCATCCAATTTATATTTTTAGCTCCTTTTCACTTTGTTGAGAATCAAGTGGCTATAAATGCAATGAATGTATTTTTGGATCTCTATTTTATTCTATTGATCAATGTGTATATTTGTGCCAGTATCATGCTGCTCTGGTTACTATGGCTCTGTAGTATATCTTGAAATCAAGAATTGTGATGCTTCAGCTTTTCTTCTTTGTTCAGTGTTGCTCTATCTTAGCTTTTGTAGTTCCATATGACTTTTAATATTTTTTCTAACTTCTGTGAAGAATGTCACTGGCACTTTGATAGGGTTAGAATTGAGTCTCTAAATTATTTGGAAATGTAGACATTTTATAATGTTAATTCTTCCATTCCATAAACTTTGGTGGTCATTTCATTTTTTGTGTCTCTTTAAATTCATTTTTAGTGTATTGTAATATTAATTGTAGAGGTTTTTCACTCCCTTGGTTAGGTTTATTTGTAGGTAGGAATTTTTGGTAGTAACTGCGGATGACTTTGCACTCAATTCCTTCTCAGCAATCCCATTACTGGTATATACAAATACTACTTCTTTTTACATGCTGATTTGGTATTCTTCAACTCATTCAACAGATCTAATAGTCTTTTGGTACAATTATTTAGGAATATATAGATAGATAGATAGATCATTTGCAAACAGGTATAACTTGACTCTCTCTCTATTTGAAGGCCTTTTCTTTCTCTGGTATAACTGCTCTAGCTAAAACCTCTAGTATTATATTGGATAAGAGCTATGAGCGCAGATATCTTTGTCTTGTGCCAGGTCTTACAGAAAAGGGTTTCAGCTTTCTTCCATTCCATATGATGTTGGCTGTGTATTTTTCACATATAACCTTTCTTATATTGAGGTATGATCCTTCTATACTTAATCTGTTCAAGAATTTTAGCATAAAAAACTGGTTTTTCTAGATATTTTTAGGCATGAGATTACTGATACTATGTACTATATTATATTACCATCTAATCCCTACTGGATCATATTTTAAACCCAGGAGGAAAAAAAGGCTTAATAAGAAAAACTTCTCTTAAAGTGCTTATGTATGTTCCAGCAAGTAAAATAATCTTCCATAAATCTCTTGTAACCTCCCAACAATAGTTGGTTTGGCACAACACAAAGTTTGAAGGATAAGTTTGTTAAAATAATAAAGTTTTATGTTTAGGTTTGTCAAAATTATATTTTAAACTAAAATTGATACACAGTGAAGAGAAAAATAGTGATATCAAATCACTTAATAAATGCCAGTGGGATGCATTTATCCCCCCAATAAAATTTCATACTGAGAAAGAAAGGGAAAATTGGTAACATTCCCTATTATCAGAAAGCTTCCAAGAAAATACAAAGATGTGGGATTCAACAAATGTATAAAACATAGTGATAATATCAGGTGAAATGAAATAAGTGACATAATAGTAGTGCAAGCTAATTGCTGTTATGGATGAGAAAGTTGTGATTCTAACTGAAAAAAGTGAGAACAACCTCACTGTGAATTGCTCAACTAACTATTCCTTCAAGAATAGGTAAAATTCAGGTAGGTAAAGAAAGAGTGTTCTGGAATCAACAAAGACATAGAGGACTATAAGACACTTATAGGGAAGCAGCCAGAAACATGGAAGTAAAAAGTTAGTAAGACATATGTCTAAAAATCTTTGCAAAGAAAAAAATAGATCAAAGGAAATAGTATAATTTAAGAAATTGTTTCGTCTTTTCTACTAGTTCTCTTCAGCTGCAATAAAAAAATTACTAGAAATGAAATCACGTAAAAAAACACAAGTTTATCCATTCACTGATTGCTCCCTATCTCCCTTTTCTCCTATTCTCCTAGTCTTTTGTGAGAATAATGCACAATATACCTCAAAAGAGTGAGAAGTTTGGACATACCATAAAGCAGTGAAACAAATTTAAAGTGATGGCTAAGCTAATATTATGGCATGTATTTAGATGTCTCCCCAAAGCCTCATGCAGTCAGAGGTGGGGCTTTTTGGAGGTGGTTGGACATAAAGTGTGTGATACTGGGATCAAGGATGTGATACTCGGATAAATTTATAAATAAGATGCTAGGATTAAGGTTGCTAGACCTTGAATGTGAGTAATGAGCACATTAGAGCAGGCAGCCTCAATAGGATATAAGAGACAGAAAGAGGGTCACTACTTTTCACTTGCTGCTCACCCACATTACTGCTTTGCCGCCATAAATTGTTTCACTTCTGCACTGCCCCTCTGCCATGGAGCCAGCTGATTTTGGACTGACACCTCTCCAAACTGCAGGCTACAATAAGCCTTCCATCCTCTAACCTTGTGTGTTGGGTATTTTGTCTCTGCAATGAAACAAGTAAGCAAAATAGCTAACTAGCCTGAATTGAACATTATACAATGTATATATGTATTAAAACATCACACTGTATTTCAGAAATATGTACAAATACTATACAAGTGAAGAAAATAAAAGAGATAAAAGGAATATGGCAGATGGGAGGCAGCATGTACACATGATCTCCCCTGGGATATTCACTGAAAAGCAACGTATGTACAGATCTGTGAGAAGGGAAATGTGCAAGACATCATGAAACTTCATCTTGTGGGAGCAATCATTGAGGTAAAACCCAGAAACACTTATAGAGGCATACTTTAATTAACTGAATCAAAGCATTCTGGCATTGAACCAGCAGCCATTTTGGGTGGGAGTGGGGGATAGTGCTCTTCCATAAAATGGAAGAAGAAAAGACACCACATTTTCCCATTAAACCTGGCTCTTCCTCATGACTGACATATGGCCTATGCAAACAGGATACAGCCAACTGAATGCAGGTTCTCATCAGGTCAGATTGGGTTATGATCTATTTTCTTCTCCTAATTCCCACAAGAGTTTTCATCATTACTGTTCTTGTTTTCCTAGGTAAATGGATGAATTGAGAGCTTTTAAAGCAAATTTAAATTATAGGTTCATATATGGTTGGTTCTTTGGGTGTTGATATAACTGCTAGTTGTTATCTCTTTACAATGCAATGAGTGCTATGATTTGAACCTAGTACTTTGAATAGGTTAAGTGGTTGCCTGTACACTGAATCATACCAAAAGCAAGAGCAAAACAGGGAGAAGTCCACTTACTAAAGAGGTCCTCAAAACAGTGTCAGAGCTTTCTGTATCAACTGATCTATAACCTTCAGCATAAAAATATAAGAATTATGAGAAAATAAGAACAAAAGATGACCCAAAATTTCATAGCTCCCTAAAACCTGATCTCACCGATACAGAAGTAGGGAAAACTCCAGAAGAATAATTCACAAAATTTTAAAAAGAGAACTAAATGACTGAATGAATTAATTACTAAGATGTTCAATGAGTTTAAAGAAGCTAATATGTAGCTGAATGAATTAAAGAATACTGGACCTGAAAATCACTTCAAATATTATGCCTAAATATTGGAAATTAAAAACTCAAGTAAAAACCAGCAATATGCATAATCAGCCAGAAAACAAAATATCAAAATGTAAGATAAGGTAGTAATAGCTAAAACTTGGAAACAGCCCATTCGCCCATCAGTTGGAAACTGGATAAAGAAGATGTGGTTTTTCTATAAAATGGAATATTACTCGGCCATAAAGAATGAGAAATTACAGTCATTCATAGGAAAATGGATACATATTGAGGATATACTCCTAAGTGAAATAAAAAGTCACACATGTGTAAATATCAAATAGTTTCTCTGGTGTGAATAAACTGTAATAGTACATAAGGTCCTAATGAGATAACTGACATTGTGAAATGGGAAGAAAAGGGCTAAAGCTGTAGGGAAGGTGGAATGGGGTAGGGGAAGGGTAATAAGGGAAAAGAAAAAAATGTGAGAAAATGAAAAGATGGAAATAAAGTGTTTGTAAATGGGGAGGGGAGGAGGGGGTGAAGGGAGGGCAGGGACAAGGGGAAAAAATGAGAACCAAGACCTGTCATGTAAAGGTACAATATCCCAATAATGAATGTAACTGTACTGTATACCTAGAATGTACCAATAAACTCAATTTTTTTTTAAAGTTAGGGTAGATGTAATAGTACATTTATTCAAAAATAATGAAAATAAAAAAGAAGATGAGGGAGAAATATGATCCAAGAGCTCCTAGACAAATCTAAAAGAACAAAAGCAAGGATGATTGGACTTGAAGAAAGGACATAGGTGGTCACTAGTACTACAAAATGTTTATTCACTGACATTTTTGCAAAAATTTCTCACTTCTGAGGAATGAAATGGATACACAACTAAATGATTTCTTTTGAAACCCAACTAGATATAACCAGAAAAGAAACTCTCTAGGAAACATAGTGGGTCAAAATTTCAGGGATGCCAAAACAACTACAGGCTACCTAAAGCTGTTAGGGAGAATAAATAAACTCCAAGGGCAAACCCATCAGAACCAGAGTTCTCAATACAAAACTTTAAGACCAGAAGAGCAGGATGCAAGAATTTTTGAACCCTAAAAGAAAATAATTGTCAATCCAGATTAAAATATTCTGCAAAAATAGCTTTCAATTTTAAGAAGAAATAAAGACCTCAATAAATATGAACAAAAGAAATTTACCACTACATGAAAATCACAGAAAATACTTTGGGAATCCTGAATAGAGATAACAACATTCACCAAAGGAAAGAATACTATAAATCTCTCTTAGAAGTGTAATTTAAAAAAAAAAACAGAAAAGGGAAGGGAATAAAGTTACAGAAAAACAATATAGCAGCAGGAATTAATACAAACATGTCAATAATAACACTCAAAGGGGGTGAAGGGAGGGCAGAGGCAAGGGGAAAAAATGAGAATCAAGACTTGCCATGTAGAGGTACATGATCCCAACAATGAATGTAACGGTACTGTATCCCTAAAATGTACCAATAAACTCAATAAAATAAAAAAAAATAATAAGACTCAAGGCAAGTGAGCTTAATGCTGAAGTGCAAATACAGTCTGATAGATTGGGTAAAAAAAAAACCAATAAGAACCAACAACATGTTGTCTTCAAGAGACAAACCTCACTCACAAAGAATTAAACATAAAATTGAACATAAAAGTTGGGATAATGGCATTCATGACCACCCATAGCACTCTTAAAAGCTCTGAAGGATATTCTAGAAAATACAATGAAGACCACAATTCCAATAATCCCAATAGAATGAATCTACCAGGCAAGGCAAGCAATTAAACAGAGAGGAAAGAAAGGGAACCAACAGTAGGAAAAATATATGACAAATATAAGTCAATATGTATCAGTTTTAACCATCAACACAAATAGCCTCAATTCACCAATCAACACAAACAGATGGACAGAATGGATAAAGAAACAAGATCCAACAATGTGCTGCATAAAAGAAATACATTTAACTCAGAAAGAAAGGCATAGACTGAATGCCAAAGTATAAAAAACAATAATGCAAGTGAAAGTGATAGGGGAACTTTTATAAATAGCAAAAACCTATTAAGTGTTACAATGGAAAATGGTTTCTGCTGTCTCTAACAGGAGTTTGGTTTTTTTAGCTCAGAACTCACAGGCTCCCAAGGTACTAATTGCTGACTGAGGCATTTGGTCTGACCCTGAGATAACAGGGCACATCAAGGTCTTGAGCTCCAAAGAGACTGGAGCCACATGATCATAAAAGTGTCTAGATGAAAGAACCCATTGCTATCATTTGCTCCCCTAACTCTGAACACCCCCTTCCCATGGACTATAATAGATAACTAAGCGAATCTTAAAGGTAATCTCCCCAACTGCAAAGAACTGCTATGTCTGGGTTGAAAGATAACTATCCTGTGACCGTGATTTGAACTGTGAGAATGAAATGTAACCACCTAAATAAAGTCAAAGCTGTGAGACCCTATAAGAGTTGTAACTCAGTGCATCATAGATCCAGGCACAGCTTATGTGTTATTGACACTTATTGATGAGTAAATTTGTTATTTTACTTCCATTCTGCTACCTCTCTGTATGTCACTTACTGATTCCTTCTGTAACAATAGGAACCCAGAAAAAAAAAACAAAGGTAGCTATTCTGTTTGCAGAAAAGTATATTTCAAGCCAAGACTGATGATGAGAGACAATGGTCACTACATGCTTCTTAAGGAAACAATTCAAGAGGAAGAGATAATAACCATAAATATATATTATCAAATTCAGACACACCCAACTATATATAACAAACACTAATGGATATGAAAAATCAGATAAGCACTAACATAATTGCACTGGAGAACCTCAATACCCCACTGTCACAAATAAATAGATCAACTAGACAAAAATTTAAGAAACAAATATCAGAAGAGAAATAAACATTTGAATGAATGGACTTAGTAGATATCTACAGAGTGCTCAAACCCACAACCTCAGAATATGCATTCTCAGAAGCACATGGGATGCTCTCCAAAACAGATTGCATACTAGTTCATAGAACATGCTTATGAAAATGCAAAGGAACTGAAATTATGCCATGCACATTAGCAGATCTTAGTACAATGAAATTGGAAATCAAAAGCAAAAGAAACCACAAAAACTGCATAAAGACATGGTAATTAAATAATAATCTCCTGAAAAAAGGGGTCACAAATGAAATTAAAGAAGAAATGAAACAGTTTATACAATTAAATGATAATGCCAATACAACATAATGGAACTTATAGGACACAATGAGAGCAGTCCTACGAGGGAAATTTATAGCAGTGAGTTCCCGCATCAGCAAAACACAGTGAGCTCAAACAAATAATGCAATGTTCCTCAAGCTTCTTCAAAAAGATAGAATAAGTTAAATACAAAGCTCATATGATATAGCTCAGTGGTTCCAGAGCCTGCCTCGCAGGCACAAGTACCTGAGTTCAATCCCCAGTACAAAAAAAAAGCCCATATGATAGAGGAAATTATAAAGATCAGGGCAGAAATTAATGCAATTGTGACTAAGAAAACAATAAAAACAATCAATGAATCAAGGAGTTGGTTCCTTGAAAGATCAAATAAAATTGACAAACTCTCAACCAAACTTACCAAAAAAGGAAAGAAAAGATTCAAATACAAATAATTAGGAAATTAAATGGTGAAATCACAACAGATCCTGCAGAAATGGAGATCAATACCTACACAGATCCTGCAGAAATGGAGATCAATACCTACTTAGAGATCCTGTACTCTAATAAGATGTAAAATGCAGAAGAAATCAACAGATTCCTAGATACATATGAATTACCAAAGCAGAATCAAGAAGACATAAAAATTCTGAATAAAAAATAGCCAATGAAATTGAAGATGTAATTGAAAACCTACCAAAAAAAAAAAATCCCAGGCCCCGATGGATTCCCTGCTGAATTCTACAACATATTTAGAGAAGACCTAATGCCACTACTCTTAAAACTCTTTAATAAATTGAACGGAAAGCAATACTACTAAACTCATTCCTGGAAGCAAACATTGCCCTGATATTAAAACCAGAGAAATATCCAACCAGAAAATAAAACTAAAGGCCAAACTCCCTAATGAATATAGATGCAAATATTCTCAATCAGACACCAGCAAACAGAATTCAGCAAATCATCAAGAAGATTATACACCATAAACAAGTAGTATTCATCCCAGCGATGCAGGGTTGGTTTACTATAAGCAAATCAATAAATACAATACAGCACAGTAACAGAACCAAGGACAAAAAACACAGTATAATTTCAAGAGATGCAGAAAAAGTATTTGACAAAGTATAACACCAAATCATGATAAAACCTACAGAAAATTGGAATAGAAGGTCTTTATCTCAATCTGATAAAAGCCATCTGTGACAAACCAAAAACCAACCTCATACTAAATGGTCAAAACTGAAAGCTTTCACTCTAAAATCAGAAACAATACGAAGAAAGGGGCTAAAGGTGTAGGGGAAGTGGAAAGGGTAGGGGAAAGGAAATAAGGGAAAAGAAAAAATATGACAAAAGGAAAAATGGAAACAAAGTTTTTGTAAATAGGGAAGGGTGGAGGGGGTAAAAGGAGAGCAGGGGTACGGGAAAAAAATGAGAACCAAGACCTGTCATGTAAAGGTACAAGATCCCAATGATGAATGTAACTGTACTGCATACTTAAAAAGTACCAATAAACTCAATAAAAAGAAGAAATAAGGAATAACACATCTCTAATCCACACTAAAAAAAATAAAATAAAATCAGGAACAAGAGAAGGATGCCCACTACTACGATTTCTATTCAGTATAGTTTTGGAAACAAAAGCAAGATCAATTAAACAAAAGAAAGGAATAAGGATAGGAAAGGAAGAATTTAAATTATCATTATTTGCAGATGATGTGATACTCCACATAGAAAATCTTGAAAACCCCACCAAAAGACTTGTAGATTTGATGACAAATTCAGTAGCATAGTAGGATACAAAGTCAACACTCAAAAATCAATAGCATTCCTATACACAAATAACAAACTCACTAAGAGAGAACTTAGGGAAACAACCCTTCACAATAGCACCAAGAAAAATGAAATACTTAGGAATCAATCTTACAAAGGAAGTAAAAGATTTTTACTTAGAAAACGTTAGTGCTCTGATAAATGAGATCAAAGAAGATATCTGAAAATAGAAAGATATCCATTGTACCTGGATAGGCATTATAGTGAAAATGTCCACACTTCCAAAATGGGTATATAGCCGGGGATTTAGCTCAGTGGTTCCACCACCTGCCTGGCAAGCATGAGGACCCGAGTTCAATTCCTGGTACAAAAAAAAAAACACACCCAGAACTGTTATACAGATTTAATGCACTCCCAATCAATATACCAATAATATATCTCACAGAAGTATAAAACACAATAATAAATATCCTTTGGAACAAAAAGAGACCTAGAATATCAAAAGCAATTCTGGAAAACAAAGGCAAGGCAGGGAGCATCACAATCTCTAACCTGAAATTACACAACAAAGCTACTATAATAAAAACAGCATAGTACAAACAAGAAAACAAACCTAAAGATAAATGAAACAGAATAGAAGATGCAGAAAAAACTCCAAGTATACTCAGCTACCTTATCTTTGACAAATGAGCCAAACACCTTCACTGGAAGAAAGAAGGCCTCTTTAATAAATGGTGCTGGGAAATCTGGCTTTCTACATGCAAAAGATTAAATATAGACCCATATCACTCACCATGCACTAAATTAAAATTGAAATGGATCAAATATATAAATAATAAAAAAAAACATGTAACCTAATGGAAACAGACTAGGTAAAACTCTTGAAAACATAGGTGTAGGCAAAGCTTTGATGAACAAATTCCCAATCACACAGGAAATACTAAAAAGAATCAACAACTGGGATTTCATCATATTAAAAAGATTTTGCACAAAATAGGAAACCACCAACAGAGTGAAGAGACAACACAAAAGATGGGAAAAAATTTACCAGCTATTCCTCAGACAAAGAACTATTATCGAGAACATATAGAGAACTCAAAAAAGTCAGATCCTCCAAATTTAAAGACTCAAATCAAAAATAAGTATCTGAAATGAATATACATTTCTCAGATGAAGAAGTACAAATGGCAAACAAATATATGAAAAAATGTTCAACATCACTGGTCATTCAAAAAATGCATACTTAAACAACAGAGATGTTATCTCGCTCCAGAAAGAATGGTTATCAACAAGAATTCAATCAATTGGGCTGGGGATTTAGCTCAGTGCTCCCACCACCTGCCTCACAAGTGCAAGGTCCTGAGTTTGATCCCTGGTACCAAAAAAAAAAAAAAAAAAAAAAGTACTACTCAGCCATAAAGAATGAGAAACTAGAGACATTTATAGCTAAATGGATGCACATTGAGGTAATGCTCTTAAGTGAATATATATATAGGATGTATATGTGTAAATACTGAATAGTTTCTCTAGTGTAAGTAACTGAAAGTGTAAATAAGGACTAAAAGGTATAATAGATAATGTGAAATAGGAAGTAAAGGTGCAAAGAAGAAGGGGAAGTGGGAGGCGTATGGGAAAAGAAAGATGGGAATGGAATTAATGTGAGAAAAAAAGGAAACAAAGTCTTTGTAGATAGGGAGGGGTGGAGAAGTTGAAAGGAGAAAATGGATCAAAGGAATGGTTCAGAGGAATGGGGAAAAAATAAGAATCAAGATGGATTATGTAAAGGTACAAATTTCCAATGATGAATATCATTACATTGTATACCTTAAATGTACCAATGAAATTAATTAATTTTTAAAAAATAAAAAAATACTGACAAGGCTGTGGGGAAAAAGGAACCCTTCTCCACTGTCAAGTGGGAGTGTAAATTGATGCAACTGATATGGAAATCAGTATTGATATTCCTAAAAAAAAATTTAAGGTGAAATTTCTATTTGATCCAACGATTCCCTTTCTTAATATCTTTCCAAAAGAGTTAAAAGCTTTATAACACAGAGATATATGTATGCCCATGTTTATAGCAGCATGGTTTGTAATAGCTAAATCTTGGAAACAGACCAGGTGGCCACCAACAGATGAATAAAGAAAATGTGGTATTTATATATAATAAGGTATTCTGTGATAAAAAAGTATAAGCTTAAGACATTTTTGGTATATGGATGCACCTTGAAACCATATTTTTAAGTGAAATAAATTGGGACATACATGTTTTAAATATCACATTGTTTCACTGGTATGAGAAATCAAAAGTGCAAATCAGGACCAAAGTGGCTGATAGATATTGGGAAATAGGAAGAAAATGTTCAAATGGGAAAGCGAACAAGGAAGGGGAGAGGGAGAAGCAAGTAAGGGAAAAGGAAAAGAGAATAAAAGGAAACAGTGGAAATAAAGCTTTGGTAAATAAGGAGGGAAAGAAAGGATAAAGGGAGGGGAAAGGGGAAAAATGAAGAATCAATATATATTATTACAGGTACAAATTCTCTACAATGAATGTGGTCATTATGTGTATCAAAAGTGTACCAATAACATTAACTAAGTAAAAAAAAAAAAGGAATTCCCAGTCAATGGCCAGTTGGTTTCATTTCACTTGGCTTGTGTTGAGGCATCATACTAACGCAACGAATACATGATAGAGCAAAACTGCTCACTTTATGCAAATGGGAAGTAAAGGAAAGAAAATAAAGGTGGGGTCTCAGAATCCTCTTTGATAGTAATTCAAATGACCCAAATTTCTTCAACAAGGATCTACCTCTTAAAGGTTCCACCACATTCCAGTAGCACTACAGCCTGTGGATGAAGCCTGATTGTGGACTTTGGGGAAATGTTTCAGGTCCAAAATAAAGCACTAACCATGCCTCCCTCAGTACCAAGCCTAGAGTATGTCAATGTTGGAGAAAGAAAGAAACTTTAAATTGAATGAGAATTTATAGTTATGTCATATATTAGACTAGATTGAACCATGCTACACATATGAAATTTTATCCAGGTGCAAAAAGTATTTCACAAAATAAGTATAATTAATGATGAGAAGGAACAAAATCACTTCCTTCTTATACCATACTGAATGTAGCCATTTATTTATAGTGGCTATACCATTACTTTTATACTTGCTATCTCATCTCATAAAAAAAAGAAGAAATCCATGCATCAAATTAAGCACACTTCTTTTAGTGTAATGGTTCTACAAATAAGTTTTATGTTTTTTCTTTTTACCTAGTGGTATTTAAATTTTTCTTCATGAGCACTCATTTGTTTTATGATAAAACACAATGCTATCTTTAAATTGCAAAAGATAAAAATGCATATAATAACTATGGATTCTTACATTTATATTTTCCCTTAGGGCTCTTCATGTCTCAGCCTTTATTCAAGACTTCTTAGCCTTCTAATTTATATCCAGATTATGTTCAATATCATTCTTGTTTTCAACTTAAGAGCTTTTTAGAGATTTAAAATTTTCCACACCTACCTAAGCAAGTACATTTTATAACCACAAAAAATTATGTAAATCTTAACGATTATGAGTGGTTCTCATGGGAAACGCTTCAATGTGACTTAACAAAATTTTGTACAAATTATTTAATTGGACTCAAAACACTCTCTCTGTAGCTTAGTAAGCTTCTAAAATATAACTAAGCTATGCTTTACCATTCTTAGAAAAAGGTATTGTTTATTTCTTCAGACACATTATGTTAGGCAAATGACTTTTGGCAAAATATGTGACTGTACTTTCTTTAGTTTTATATATTCATTGTGATATTGAACACTTTCACAGCTTTGTTCATTTAAATTACACACTGAGAACCTACTATGTGATAGATACTGAGTGAGGCAGTGAGGACACAAATATAAAACCTCAGCTCCTTACATCAAGTTCACAGTTAAATGGGAAAGAAAGTAAAAAATACTAGCAATTAAAATACATTATAACAAGTGCTGTTCTGGATAATGTAAAGATTTTCTTGCTATGTCATGATCTCAAGGTTTTCTTCAATGTCTTTTGATAACTTTTGGTTAAAAGGGTAGATGTATCCATTTTCCTATGAATGAATCTAATTTATCATTCTTTATGGCTGAGTAATATTCCATTTTATAGAAAAACCACATCTTCTTTATCCAGTTTCCAACTGATGAGCGAATAGGCTGTTTCCAAGTTTTAGCTATTACAAACTGTGCCGCTATAAACATAGGTGCACATAGGAAAATGGACACATATTGAGGATATACTCCTAAGTGAAATAAATAAGTTGCATGTGTGTAAATACCAAAAAGTTTCTCTGGTGTGAATAAACCATAATAGTAAATAAGATCCTAATGATATAATGGACAGTGTGAAATAGGAAGAAAAGGGCTAAAGGTGTAGGGAAAGTGGGAAGGGTGGGGGAACGCTATTAAGGGAAAAGAAAAAATATGAGAAAATGAAAAAATGGAAATGAAGTGTTTCTAAAGGGGGAGGGAGGAGGGGTGAAGGGAGGGCAGGGACAAGGGGAAAAACGAGAACCAAGACCTGTCATGTAAAGGCACAAGATCCCAGTGATGAATGTAACTGTACTGTATACCTAAAATGTACCAATAAACTCAATGAGGAAAGAAAAAGGGTAGATGTGTGGTAATAAAATGTAAATGAACATAGCAAAAGGCAATCAAAATAGGAGGAGAAATTAAGAACATGAGGACAGGGGTTGGAGATTTAGCTCAGCAGCACAGCACCTGTCTGGCAGGTGTGAGTTCTATTCCTGGCTTAGAAAAAAAAAAAAAGAACATGAGGACAGGAGCTGTTCTGAGGCTGGTGAATGATTAAATGTGAAAAAAGAAAAACAACTGTCACCACCAAAACAGGTCCATGCACTGAAATAAATAAGGAAACACTGGCCTAATAAAAAGATACTATCTTAGGACTCAGACTACCCAGAGTTGAAATTAGCTTCTCTCCAGATAAACAGTGAGTGAATCATCAAAACCAGTAAAATAATAGAGATTAAACAAAAAAATTAGAAGACTGGCAGAAAATTGAGAGGGAGAGAGGAGATAATGAGAGAGAAATTCACAAAGAAAAATGTAATGGGACTATATAAGTAAAATAAATCAAAATTTGTTTCAGATTCCCTAAAATAAGATTCTTCTTGTGGTTTGGGTCTAGATGTCCCCCCAAAGCCTCATGTGGTCATAGGCTTGATCTAGAGTGTGGGAAGCTGGAATTGATTCATGGTGCAATGCTAGGCTATGAGCACTAGGATTAAGGGTGTGAATACTGCCCAACCTAAGTAGTCTGAATAAAATAAAAGGGGCAGAAAGATGCTGTTAAACCCTCTTGCTACCTTTGCTACCTTATGCACACCATGTTGTTTCTCCTCTGCAATGCCTGTTTGCCATCCCTGCATTGGAGCCAGCTCATTATGGACTGAAACCTTTATGAACTGTAATCCAAATAAACCCCTCGCCCCCCAACTTTGGGTGTTATTTTGTCTCACCAATGAGAGAAAAGTAACTAACATACTTCTGTACCTACCTCATTAGTTAGCAACACTGAAAAGTGATGTGCCAAACTTTATATTACCTCATTTTTCTAGAAAAGTAGGAAGGTTAAATCTATTTCTTTTATGAGAATGCTAGCTTACTCAGGAAATAACTAATATGTATGAAAACTGGTACTCAGATTATTCTCTTGAGCCTAAATTATAATTATTGAAGAAATTGAAATTTATTTGTTTGAATGTCTAGCTGTTCTACTAGACTTTTAATTGTATCATTAGTATGGAGTTTAATGTTTTTTCTCATTTTGAATATTTAACTATGGAATTACATAATTTTACCATTGATATAATGTTAGATATTCCAGTAATGGAAGAATCCTTTCTATTACATGAATAAGAGATGTAAGTCTCAAATCTATAATAAGCTCAAATCAGTAATCCTTAGTACAACCAAATTTATTGTTAAACACTTGTTAGAAAAACTTTTCTACTGTGAATTGGAACTTCTTGTTTCCTGTTGGTTCTAATTTTCTCCAGGAAATTAAAATCATTGCTCTCATTCTGCAATGTGTTTATTTATTTTTGTTTGTTTAAATTAATTTTATTGGTGCATTTAAGGTATACAATATAATGACATTCACTGTTGGAAATTTGCACCTTTACATAATCAGCCTTGGTTCTTATTTTTCAGCATTCCCCTGCCATCCCTTTAACCCCTCCCTCCCTATCTACAAAGACTTTGTTTCCATTTTTTTCATTTTCTCATATTAATTCCATGCCGTTCTTTCCTTGCCCCTACCCCTACCATTTCCCCTTCCCCTTTGTACCTTTTCTTCCTATTTCAAGTCATCTATTACACCTTTTAATCCTTAATTACACTTTTAGTTTCTCACACTAGAGAAACTATTTGGTATTACACAAGGGTCCATTTTAAATTCACTAAGAATTTGAAACTCAATGCGTAATAAAAACAAAAAAATTTGCAAACAGTTAAAACATACAACTTGAAATGAAAACATTTTGAAAAAAAAGCCAAAACAAAAGCTAGAATTTATGAAACAAATAGCCAGAGCCTATGAAACAAAAAGTTACAATCTATGAAGCAAAAACACCAAAGTTAGAACCTATGAAAGAAAAGTCTTAACTCCAACCAGTAATCTCAGTGGAAGACCTCCAAAATGATATAGGGGGAAAAGATGTAACTCCCAAACTTACTAGATTTACAAAATGCAGTTTTGTGTTCTCTAGAATTGAAGAATGAATTCTAGAAACAACACAGGTAAAGAGTAGGAAAATTGGTCCAGGGATTTAGCTCAGTGGTTCCGTCGCCTGCCTTGCAAGCACAAGGACCCAAGTTCAATCCCCGGTACAAAAAAAAAAAAAAAAAATAGTAGGAAAATTTATTGAGAGAAAGATAGCTTCTGTCTAAGAGAGACAGAAGGGTGTTGAGAAAGTGGTTTGCAGCAATAATTTTTGACTCTTCCAGTATTCTTGGAAGGCTTGTGCACCTGGATAAATCCTCCACTCCACCTCATAATGTCATTTCCTCTGTGGGTTCCACAGCCCTGTGTCTCACATATATGTTAATGTGCAAATGCAATCGATGAATCCTCATGCTACTACTATATCATGGGCTTGTGACACTCATCTCCATTTTTAGTTGTCTGCTAATGCCCAGAGTATTACCATATATCTTGGTGAGCAAAGTGATTTGCTGTTGTATAAATTCTAAATTTATATCTCCAATTATAATTTCCTAAATTGCTGTCCAGATACCTCAAAGCTATAAGTAGAAATACTATCAAGACTGTATTTTTTATTTCTCATTTGCTTTTGTCCCCTCTTTTCTTCTTTACATTTCATCTCCTCTGTCCTTTCAATTCTTTTCTTTTTCTTCATCTTTTCATTCTTCAATCTATCCATTATCACTGTCTAAACTACTTCCTGCCTCAACTTTCTTCTATCTATAGATCACATGGAAGATCATTTCAACAATATTTTATAAAATACCTTAATGCCATATTTTTTCCTTTCTTACATCTACAAATGTAAATCAAACCACACTCTTAATTTTTAAAAATAGTATCATTATTAAGTTTTTGGTAATATAAAATGACACAATATAACTTTGCATAACAGGGGAGAAATAACACTTAATGAAGAATTAACATTTAATATTTCAGGGCAGAGAAGCTGTACAAAAAGAAAAACACTAGTTCTTATCAGGTTTATTGAAGAATACAAATGATACAATTAAACAGGTAGGGCTTTGATTTTAATTGTCCAATCTTATAATTCACATATTTAAAATTTATTCTATCTTGTGGATGTCAGTTTTTTCCTTTTATTGAGTTTATTGGTACATTTTAGGTATACAGTACAGTAACATTCATTATTGGAATCTTGTACCTTTACATGACAGGTGGTCTTGCTTCTCATTTTGTCCCCTTCTCCCTGCCCTCTATTCACCTCCTCCTCCCCTCCCCACTTCCAAACACTTTATTTCCATTTTTTCATTTTCTCATATTTCCCCCTATTACCTTTCCCCTACCCATCCCACTTTCCCTACACCTTTAGCCCTTTTCTTCCCATTTCACAATGTCAGTTATCTCATTAGGATCTTATGTACTATTACAGTTTATTCACACCAGAGAAACTATTTGGTATTTACACACATGTGTGACTTATTTATTTCACTTAGGAGTATATCCTCAATATGTATTCATTTTCCTGTGAATGAGTCTAATTTCTCATTCTTTAAGGTTGAGTAGTATTCCATTTTATAGAAAAACCACATCTTCTTTATCCATTTTCCAACAGATGGGCAAATGGGCTGTTTCCAAGTTTTAGCTATTACAAACTGTGCCGCTATAAACATAGGTGCACATATATCTCTGTGATATGATTCTTTCAATTCTTTTGGAAAGATACCCAGCAGAGGGATGGCTGGGTCAAATGGAACCTCTAGTCCCAGGCCTTTGAGGTATCTCCATATTGATTTCCACAGTGGTTGCACCAGTCTGCAGTCCCACCAAAAACAGAACTAGAAAAAAGAATACAAAATACATTTGGAACCATAAGAGACCTACAATAGCAAAAAACATCCTAGGCAACAGAGACATGGCAGCGGGTATAACAATTCCCAATCTGAAACTATACTACAAAGCCACTGTGATACAAACAGCATGGTACTGGCAAAGAAACAGACCTGAGGATCAGTGGAACAGACTGGAAGACACAAAATAAGTCCAGGTGTACTCAGCTACCTCATCTTTGACAAAGGAGCTGACCATCCCCACTGGAGGAAAGATAGCCTCTTTAAAAATGGTGTTGGAAAAACTGGATTTCAACCCACCAAAGATTAAAACTAGACCCTTATCTTTCACCATGCGCTAAATTAAAATCCAACTGGATTAAAGATCTAAATATTAAAACAGAAACACTAAACTTGCTGGAAGATAAGTTAGGCAGAACTCTTGAAGACATCGTCATAGGAAAAGACTTTATGAACAAATCCTCAGTAGCATGGGAACTAGCAGAAAAAATTAACAACGGGGATCTCATCTTATTAAAAAGCTTCTGCACTGCAAAAGAAACCATCAACAGAACTGAGAGACAACCTACAATGTGGGAAAAAAATTTTACCAGCTGCTCCTCAGACAAAGGACTATTATCTAGAATATATGAAGGACTCAAAACAATCAGCCCCCCCAAATATAAAGACCCAATTCAAAAATGGGCATCTGAATGAACAGATATTTCTCAGACAAAGAAGTAAAAGCAGCAAGTAAATATATGAAAAAATGTTCCACATCACTGGTCATTCAAGAGATGCAGATGAAAACAACACTGAGATTCCACCTCACACCAGAAAGAATGGCTGCTATCAAGAAATCAACCCATAACAAATGCTGGAAGGGTTATGGGGAGAAAGGAACCCTTCTCCATTACTGGTGGGAGTGCAGACTGATGCAACCACTATGGAAATTAATATGAGATACCTCAAAGAACTAGGATTAGAGGTTCCATTTGACCCATCCATCCCTCTGCTGGGTATCTTTCCAAAAGAATTAGAAGAATCATATCCCAGTGACATATGTGCACCCATGTTTATAGCGGCACAGTGTGCAATAGCTAGAACTTGGAAAGAGCCCATTTGCTCATCAGTTGGAGACTGGATAAAGAAGATGTGTTTTTTTCTATAAAACAGAATACAACTCAGCCATAAAGAATGAGAAATTAGAGTCTATCATAGGAAAATGGATGCATATTGAGGATATACTCAAGTGAAATAAATAAGCTACACATGCATAAATACTGAATAGTTTCTCCCATGTGAAAAACTATAACAGTATATAAGATCCTAATGATATAATTGACAATGTGAAATAGGAAGAAAATGGCTAAAAGGGTGGGGAAAGTGGGAAGGGTAGGGGAAAGGAAATAAGGGAAAAGAAAAAAATATGAAAAAATGGAAATAAAGTGTTTGTAAATGGGGAGGGTAGCAGGGGGTAAAGGGAGGGCAGAGGCAAGAGGAAAAATGAGAACCAAGCCCTGTCATGTAAAGGTACAAGATCCCAATGATGAATGTAACTGTACTGTATACCTAAAATGTACTGAAAATCTCAATGATGAAAAAAAAATAAATAAATCTGTGATGCTCAAAGCAGTGGCCACATCCACATTTGGCTATGTCATTGAGCACCAGAAATGTGGCTAGCATGATCAGACAAAATATTTATTTTATTAACTTACATTTAAGTTTAAATAACCACATACAGCTAGTGGCTACCACATTGAATTGCAGAGAAAAATGTATGGAGTGTTGGCTTAGACAATCTGTACTATCTCCTCTAGGCATTTTATGCTATTCAGTTATACAGGATTCATTCAAACTTATCTACTCTTTCATTTAGAGTGTCCCTGCCTCACTAGAGAAATGATAGTCCAGGGTTCTTTTATACCCATGGGTTAGGCCTAGGACTGAGAGACATGGGTGATCACCACATTTCTACAATCAGGATAATTTTCTTCATTGTCTCCAGGTTTTACAATTGGGACAAAAAGATGAATCATGACTGTCCCAGTCTCTAGGAGTGAGTGTACATGCATATGTATGAATATCTACTTTGTGGGTTTAGTAACATTCTCTGTTCATCCTGCCAAAATGCCATTAGTATTGAATTCAGTATGGAGAAAAGATGAACCTTTCTCTTGATTTTGTAGTAAAATGAATATATCTTGAGAGAGCTTCTTACTCTCCAGCCTTTTTTCTCATCTGTAATATGAGGCAGTTAGAATAGAATTATTTATTAAACCAACCAAACAAAGCAGCGAGCAAGCAACTGTGGACACAGTGATAAATCAATTGTCTTTCCTTTGGGAATTAAACTTTATATAAACTCTGAACAAGATGATTTTTCAAGGCCACTTTCTGCTTTGAATTCACATAAGCAATGACTCCTTTAGCTCATAACTACTATATGAATACTATCTGATTGGATACTCCTTGACCATTTACCTAAGTCTCCCTTTATTAAAGCAAGTTCCCCATCAACTAAATTTTATCCCCCTTCTTTCTCACTATTCTCCATGTTATATTCTCCACCCCAACAAAAAAAAAGTAAGAACTGAGAGAGGCTGGAAAAATGAGAGAGTGAGGAGATGGCAGCAAAGAAGTATCAGACTGGACACTTCATCCTTTCCTGAAAGGACAGAAAAATGTGGGGATAATTATTTAATGAAAATGAGTGAAGAGACAGGTAGGGAGATAAGAAACCTATTGTCAGTTATAGAAAATGTGGTATAAATTGATGTAGCTATACAAGGCAAAGACAGATTTGGGGATGGTTAGAGTACTGCCCTCAGTTCTTACTCATATTCATCGTATTTCCTTCCTTACCTGTTTGATTTGTGATATCAAAGTCCCAGTTTAGACTCCTATCAACACATACCAGGTTGGTATGTCCCTACTCTTCAAAAGCCACACTGTGCATCCCACAGCTCCAATACATCTGAGGTCAGCCAAAGACTAAGACCACTTACCTGGTCCCTAAATTCCTTACAGGATCAGTAACAGAAAACTCAATCATTCTAGACCATCTCAGTAGGACAGGGGGAAAAAACCTTTTAATCCAATGGAGGCTATTTATTTTTGTGAGGATTTTGGAAAACAAAATTTAAACTAAGTCACTTATTTTTCCATGACATAAGGCAACTGAAATGGAGAGATTTTTAGAATGTAGATAGATTCCCCAAGTGTCATAGGGGAGGGGAGGTAGAGAGAAAGGAGGAATGGAGAGGGAGGAGAGGAAATTTATCTTGCTTAAATTCCACATAATGCCAATTTTGTTAGCATATACTGGTAGGATTCTCTCCCCCTGCACTGCCCCCTCTACTTACAAATAGTCTAACCTCCCTGGGTCATAAAAACCTAACATGAACAGAAAATAGTCCTCCCTGTTTCCCATCTGAGAGCAGCTGTATGACTTCCTGAGAATTCTATTGCTGAACCTGGGGAATAAAAGTTCATTTGTACACACAACCTGCAAGTCTCCAGTTTCAGTTCTTCCTCCCTTTCCGTTCGTTCCCTCCCCCCACTTTGTACTAGAGAAGCCAAACTCAGGCGTGCTTTAAATAGTTTGAGGACTACTCTGAAAGAGGAAGAAGAATCTGTATGCATTGGCTAGCCAATGTCTATGCCCTGCTTTCTTGCAAATAGCAACAACTCATCTTTGCAAAACTTTAAAAAATAAAATTTAAAAAGTTTGCCTAAATAGCAAACACAGAATTGAGTGCACTTTTAGGACCCTGGGACATATCAAGATTTACACTGCAGCTCACCAAGGAGGGTTAACTGTTTGAGACTGGTATACTGGATTTGTTGAAGATTTGGAGCTTACTTGTGAGAGCACATGCAAAAGGACCCTAAACTGTAATCCTTGAAGGCACCAACCAGGTAAGGATATTTTGTATTTTAGTACTATTACCAAAAAATTGCACTGTATACAATAAAATTCAGTTTAACAAACTCCCCAGAGTTGGAGGATAATGTATCTGACTTTCCAGCTTTAAATTAAGCCATAATATGAATTCTTTCTGCTTTATTTCTTGGCCAGAGATTTAATCAGTCTGTTAATGAGTATTGCTCGTTCCTTCTACTTGGGGATCAATGTGGCAAAATACAGAGGAGACACACCCCAAGACTCCAGCAATTTTGCAATTAGGGCAGAAATGTAGGGTGTATTTTAAAATCCTGTTTTAAGGACATACTGGAGTTTCTCTAATTAATGGCAAGTTTCTTCCAATGTGGAAAGAAAATATATGATAACCGCTGAAGGTAAACCAAAAAGTGAAGAGTGACTTAGCATTTTCAGAGTGTCTTTCACACTCAGTATACAACTTGAACCTCTAAGCATTCTATGATTTAGACAAAGTAAGTGCTATTCCTTCTCTGGAAAAAAGAAAAAGGAAAATCAAAAAGGTTAAGACATTTTCTTGAAACACATCACCCAACTAGAAATTGGCAATCTCTGACTAGAGACTTCAAAAAACAAAGCTCTTTTAATTATAAATGAATTTAAGAAAATTGTATGATTTGTTTTGCAACTTTGACATATCTGATATAGAGCAAGTTAACACAAAGCCAGTTTGTGGCCAGCAGCATTTTTTCTACTTAGCATCAGGAAGCTATTTTTAAGGGTAAACAAATTGGCTGGTGAGGTGCACTTCTTTGAATTCAATGTTTCTGTCTTCTAATATTCTGAAATTGTTTGAAATCCAGAAAGATGACCCACCATGTACTTAGCATGTTATTACTCTAAAAGAAAATATAACTAACCTGAAATTGTTTGTATATTATTTTAATAAAATAATATTTATATTTTAAAATGTATTATAAAATGTAGTTGTGTGGTATTTTAAATATATTGATGAAATTTGTTTATAGTAAATAAACAACCACAAATATATTTACATGGATTTTCTTGTTTTTTTACATTCATTTTCTCAAACACTGGTCCTCAGTTTCCCTTAATATCAGCCATACTAGCTAATCAGTTCCTACAAATAAAATGTTTGCCTGAGACCCAGTTAGCCCAAACAGAATTATAGGTTAAGAAAAGTCTACATATTGAGTTGAGGCTGAATCTAATATGTCAGTCAGTGTCTTCCTAGTCCAGAGTCATCAATTGTCACTTTCTATTATTTTCTCCCTCATAACCCTAATCAAAATTTTAATGAATTCATGAGCTATTTATTTAAGATAAAAGCAAGACTCTTCTATGGCAAAGAAAATTATAAATTTGTATTTGCACAATCATTGGTTGGTAATAAGGGATTCTAAGGGGAAGGTACTAATTCTTAAAATACATAGATAATTTTATGGATTTGATACTATGAATGGTAACTATCATAATTGCCTAATTAACCTAACTTTGCATAGAATTCTATTTTGATCCATTTAATTAATTCTCATGTTCCTACTGAAATATCTAGTATGTGTTGTAATCCTTGTAAATAAATATTAATCACTCTCAATAGAATACATGACACAAAGGTAAGGCATAGTTCCTGCCTTTGGGGAATATACAGTATTGGCAAAACTAAAAGACCTAGAGAGCACAAAAATATGGGACCATAAACCAATGTCATTTTTTAAGGGCAAAGAAGTTAAGAGAACAAAGACCAGATAAATGGAGAAGGTTTCAAAGAGGAGTCAAAATAGGATAGATCTAAAAGAATATCTAGGATTTAGAACTGTGCTAAGCAAATGTGCCAAAAACATAAGATGTGGCTAAAATAGTTTGCTTGAATTCAAAAATACAGAAATTATGTCAGAAATAAACTGCGTAAAGAGTGAGCTTAACATCTGCAGGGTACACCAATGAGCCTGACTTGGCTAGCATAAAGGCATTGGATTGAGGAGTAACAGAAAGTAAATTTGAATGAAAATCTAAGGGCAAATTTTATTAGACACTGAATTTCAGGTACTTTCTAAAATGGGAAACTATCAGCAAATTATTTTTTTTTTTTTTTTGAGTTTATTGGTACATTTAGGGATACAGTACAGTTACATTCATTGTTGGGATCATGTACCTTTACATGGCAAGTCTTGATTCTCATTTTTTTCCCCT
>NW_022900951.1:61932438-61968835 GCF_012274545.1 Fukomys damarensis | reverse complement strand
GGCAGGCAGCTGAGAAAAACCCCCTCTGGGGTCCTTGGGTCCTTCCTGGGTCTGTTGTCGCGCAGGCCGGGAGCTCCCGCGCAGGCCGGGAGCTCGCGCGCACGCCGCCGGGTGATCGCAGACAGGCAGGTAGGCAGTATCAGCAAATTATTAATATCTAAAGACAATGGAAAACATTTTGAGTAGATGAGTCTTGCAGAATTTTATCAGCTTTACTACATTTGATGCAAACTACAGCTGGAAGGATAAAGAGGAGAAGCTTGGGTTAGTGATAGTGGAAATAGAATGGAGAGGAACTTGAGACATTTAAAAAGAATAAATGGAAGTTCATGAGTGATTAGATGCAGAGATTCTGGGACATATCTCTGAAATTCTAAACCTATGGAATATGGGCAGTAGTATTACTACTCATCAGAGAAATGGGTAACTTAAAGAAGTAACAATTTTAGGACATAATGAGCACTGGTTTTGAACTGTTGAGTTTGAAGTGATGGCAATAATTCATTGAGAAATATGTAATGATTGATTAGAAAATAATAGTACTGAATGTGACTGATAGGTAAAACATGAAGACCAAAGTTAAATCTGGAGATTATTATAGTTAAGGTCATAAAACAAATAAAAATTTGTTTAGAAAAAAAAAATGACCAAAGATCAAAATAGGTAGTGTTGACACCTTCAGATGGATGAACTTGTCTGAGGTTGTTTCTTCATCATCTATTCTGTTCCATTGATCTACATGTCTGTTTTTATGCTAGTACCATGCTAATTTTGTCACGGTAGCACTATAATATAACTTGACAACCAGGATTATGATACCTCTTGCTTAGCTTATGTTGCCTAGAACTGCTCTTGCTATTCTAGGTCTCTAGGTCTCTTCTGGTTGCATATGAATTTCAAGATTGTTTTCTCCAGTTCTGCGAGGAATGCTTTTGGTATTGACTGAGATTGCACTAAATATATATTTATGAAGTATGGCCAGTTTTAGAAGTATGACCATTTTGACAAGCTTTGTTTTGCTTTTCCAGGAACAGGGGACATCTTTTCATTTTCTGATGTATTCATTAATTTTTTTTACAGAGTACTTTAGTTTTACTTGTAGAGGTGCTTCACTTCCTTGGTTAGGTTAATTCTCAATTATTTAATTTTTCTTGATGCTATTGTGAAAGGTATTATTTCTCCAATTTCTTCCTCAGTGCCACAATTCTAATGTACAAAAACACTATTGATTTTTGTGTTGATTTTGTTTCCTAGTGCATTGCTATTATTATTAATTCTAGAAGTTTTTTGATGGAATTTTTTGGCTTTTCTATGTAAAGGATTGTACCTTCTGCAAATAGTGACAATTTGACTTCTTCCTTTCCTATATGTATCTCTTTTATTTCTTTTTCATGCCTGATTGCTCCAGCTAATGTTTCAAGTATCATGTAGAAGAGGAGTGGTAATAGTGGACATCTTTGTCTTGTTACCCATTTTACCTTGTGTGTGTGTGTGTGTGTGTGTGTGTGTGTGTGTGTGTGTGGTACCAGGGATCAAATTCAGGACCTTGCACTTATGAGGCAGGTGCAGTGCCACTGAGCAAAATCCCTGTCTGATCCCCATTTTAGAGGAAAAGCTTTTTGTTTTTTCCCCATTTAATATGATGTTGGCAGCATGTTTGCCATAAATGGCATTTGTCAGATTGAGATATGGTCCTTTTATATCTATTTTCTTCAGATATTTTATTATGAATAGATGTTGGATTTATTTTGGTACATGGTGATAAATATGGTCTAGATTCAATATTCTGAATGAGTATAACTAATTTTCTCAGAACCATTTGTTATATTTTCTAACAAATTATTGAACATCAGTATTTCCTATATTCTTTGTATGTCAAAGCAGCACTGTGCAGCAAGGGGTATTTTACAAGTCTGTTAAAATGAAAACAACTTGATCATTCAAGCCACCATCCAAAGGGTTTTATTTAAAGTTCATTCATTCTAGGAAGATCAAACACATAATGAGATTGAGTGAATGTGGAGGGAGTATGACCAGCTACCTTCTACAAAGTACTCTACACTTCTAGGCCAGATACGTCACTCTAAGTCAGCAATCTTGTTCCACTCCTAGAACCTGTCAGTAAGATCCTGTCTACTGGTAGCCTCTACCTTTGCAATACTCTTTCAAGCTTTAATTCTGAAAGGAATGAAATATCTAAAACCAGTATTTCTGTGAACACACTACCCATATTTTTTATTCACTATTGCTTTACTGTTATTCACTATTATTAAGCTTATTGATTCCTAGGATTAAAAGTTAAGGGTAAAAGCAATTTCTAACACCAAGTTTGGAATGTAATAAAATATTTCACTACCCTCATAAAGCCACTTATACAACCATAGATTTGATTGTGATATAATGTCCCTAGAATATATAGGTATATACATTGCATGTGTCTCTCACTAAAATACAAAAATCCAGAGCTATTTCTATCCCTCACCCAGTGCTATGTGAGCTTCAGGCTACATAGACATCTATGGATAAAGTGAGAAGCTTTCTCAGGTAGGAACAAATTCCTGAGAGACTTACGCTAATCAACCCTACCAAAGACATGGATTAATGAGTCAGAATGCCAATTTGTTACCTGGCCTTGAGGAAACACAACCGACAAGAAGTCTGATAAATTCATAGAAAGAATAACTTTTTTCTATAAAAAGGCAATAAAGGAAGTCATTTAATCCAATTAATAAGTACAAACAACTTAGGCCCATTAATTTATATTACAATTCTACTGCCAAACACCTCCAAATGACAATTTTGCCTCTAAAAATTCTTTATAGTGAAAACATAATGTTGTTAAATAAATCAGTCCACAAAAGCTTTTTTTGCATAATTTCTCTTATATGAGAAAACCAAAATACAAACAAAGAGTAAAATAAAAGGAAGATGATAGAAAGTAGGGAGATAAATGTTTCTCAAATAGAAATGGAATCAAGAGATGGAGAGAGAGGCTGGAAATTTAGCTCAGTGGTTCCACCGCCTGCCTTGCAAGCTCAGGGACTCGAGTTCAATCCCCAGTACCAAAAAAAAGAGAGAGAGAGAGAGATGGAGAGAGGCAGAGGGAGAAGAAAGGGATGAAAGGATGAAAAAAGGAATTAAGATGTTATATACATGTATCAATGCCCCACAAAGAATGTAAACATTATATACTGTAAATAGGTACTAATAAAATTCTAAAAGTTAAATTTTTCATCACTTAGTGGAGAAGGCTACTGTTTAAATATAAGGTGCATTCAACTCTTCTATCCTGTTTATCTATTCTTTTGAATTTTCACTCTATCTCATCACGATTTCTCTCCACCAGTCTTTCTTCTGAATTTGGGAAGGGAGTAGACACATATGAGAGAAAATAGAAAGAAAATCTTTAAAATTTTGGCAGAAGTTAATCAGGGAGAGGTCTTTGTTGAAATAGGGGAGAAAAGACAAAACAAAAGGATAAACATGATCTATTTGGCACGTAAGCACATACTTCATTTCCCTTTTAATGAATAAGATGATGTCATCTTAGTGCTTGGGGAATCAATATAAGCCAGGCATTTGAGCTTCTACTTAAATGTAGCTGTTGGAAAAGGAAAAAGAGTTCAAATAGATGTAAAAGTTACCTGAAACATTTGGGTTCTGAATGGTTTTTTTAATCTATCCTCTTTCCCTAGAAACAAAAGAAAAATCACACCTAGATTGTACCAATAAACTAAATAAAAAGAAAAAAAAAGAAAAATCAGTTTGAAATGACATTCTAATTGTCTAAAGTATAAGACTCATTAGGATTTCTCATTTATTATATTAATATCCTTTGTTTTTACAAAAGGTTATTTTTGTGTTATGAATACATTGGGCTAAGTGGAATTGAGCTAACAATGACACCACTCAAACATCTCTGAATATATCTTATGTACTTATTTCCAAAATTCCAAAGAAGTCTACAAACCTTGTAAGATATTAGAAGCTTATTTTCATTCCAAATTGGTTAAACATTGTGCTTAATGAAAAATTTAAATCTTTTTTAAGACAAAAGGCCTTCAATAAAAAGCCATCTTCTACAGAACCATTATCTTGCTCCCAAGATCCAGGCATCTGTATGCCAAGAAGGTAGGGGCAAGCCACAGATTCAGCTGTGAGAAATGTCCTCAGAGACTCAGGGTATTTTAAGTTTCTGATAAGTAAGTACAGACATATACAGGTATCCTTGGAAGAAGGGATGCCCCATAGGTAGTTACCATAAAACATTCAAAAGTATATAGGTTTTTTGTAACATATTTCTACCACCCAAACTATCCTCCCACCGTGTACCTACACCTACCTTTACTCATACACTCATTAAGATCTCTATTCCCAGCTGGGTGTGGTGGCGCACGCCTGTAATCCCAGCACTCAGGAGTCTGAGGCAGGAGGATCGCTGTGAGTTCCAGGCCTGCCTGGGCTACATAGTAAGTTCCAGGTCAGTCGCAACTACATAGTGAGACCCTGTCTCCAAAATTTAAAAGATCTCTATTCCCTATTTATGCTTTTATTTCAGTTCTAGTCTCATACATCACTTTAATCTGAATACTGTGTGTGTGGCACAGTACTATGCAAAGGGACACACTGTGTCATTAGCTTTTGGGCTTGACAGTGTTCCTGTATTTGGATTCCAACAGTCCACAAAGTTGGCCAAATTTGACGAGTATGGTGTTCTCCCTTTGAAAAGAATAAACTACTGAAGAAGAAATATCTGCGTTTTTAATACCACTGAGAATGTTGCTAAGCATATTTCTGGAAATACCAAGTAAGATAACTACTTATTGTAATGATAGGCCTACACTAATGGTGGGAGAATCTGTGTGCTTCCAACAACAAGATCTTTTACTAACTACCACGGAAAAAAGCTACTAAAAATTAAGTATTACATGTTTGATTGTATATAGATTAAATCTCTATGGAGGATGGGTATTTTTGCTCTAATTAACAACAAATCACTCAATAAACATTTATTACATATTTTTCTAAGGGCAAAATGCTATTATAAGCTAGGCTTTGGGATTTGAAAAAATGACTGAATTTGTTCTTCTTGTCCAAGTGGAGTTCACCAGAGAGATAAGATTCCTATATGCCAATAAAATGTAATACAAGATACTATAATACTTAATGAAATATGGGTTCATACAGATAACAAACATATGACAAGTTTAAAGAGAGAGATGAGTATGGGATAGGATGGTCAAAGTCAGTATCAGAAAAAGAGACATGAACTGAGCCTAGTATGAGTTGGAAAGAAAATAATAAAAATGCTTACTTGTATATTGGTTTACAGTTTACAAAGTACTCATGCTTATTTATTATCTTACTCATTTATATATCTATCCAACAAGTATCAAGAAACACGTGCCATAATCATAGATTCACACATTTTTCCTAACCTCTCTGATCTCAAAATTACAGGATGAACACCACAACAAACTACTTTTCATTTGATAATAAGAGGTTAAAAGGAGAGGAAGAAAGAGGTAATTGGTGGCTAAGTCAAATAAAAGTGAGGGGCTCCACTGAGCTGCCCCCTGATAAAATCTAAGTTTTATACAAATTGCCAGGGCTCAGCAAAAGTCACTGCCTTTGGAGGCTGAGCTCTGACTGAGTCCCAGCATCCCCCACTTCCTTTTCTGTTTCGGCCCTACCCTTGTCACCCCACCCTTGCTGGCCATCCTCCAACACAAATAGACCGACCATCCGGTACATGCTAGTACTTACTAGAAAGGCACAGGAAGTATTGGGAAAGCATTCAAATTGATTGAATCATTAATCTACATCCAGATACTAGTTTAATCTTTTAATCTCTTTTGTCAGTTTAACGAAAAAAACACCCATCATCAGTTCCACCCAGGTTCTATGGTCAGATACATCCTTGGGTCTTTGAGTCCTCATCAGTCTCTGACTGATGTCACTTTTGAACTCTCCTCCAGCCTCACCAGACCACTGGCACCTTCTTTATTTTAAACTTTTTACCTTACCTTCCTGCCCAATGTGTGGTTTAAGTCTTCCATTTCTTCTTCAGTGATTTTTAAAGTGTCCATCTATGAGTTATGGTCCTTTGCACTCTTTTTGATTACAGGTTTCTTTTTAATAGACTCTTCCCTCCTAGATGTGTCCACATTTCACTTCTACTTTACACAATTATTTATATTTCTGTACAATAAGTCTCATGTTTCCACAACAAAAACATGCTTCTCTGTCCATCTCCTAGACACTATTATTCAAAAGCTCTTAAAACCACACAGTTACTCAAGTTTCCCAATTAGAACAGAGAAAAATGAATAAAATGTACTGTGACATTAATGTGATCACTGCTTAAATGACAGACATATAAGCAAAAAGAGTAATAATGGCACTGTAATAAATAATAGAACCATGCACATGGCAGCACTCATAGAGAATGGCATTACCGACTTGCATCTTGAAGTATAAGTAGAAATTTCCCAGGTTTACTTCTTTGAAAAGGGGATTATTGTTCATGTATTTTCAAGTAGCTAACACATGATTTGATAAGAACCTTAAACTAAGTTGGTGAAAGAGAGATAGAAGATGTGGCAAAATAAGAATCAACAGAACTTGGTGGATATGACAGGATGTCAGTTGTCAAAGATAACTGCTAGGTTCTGTGCTTAGGCGACTAGAAATCAGTGATGACTAGAAAACTATCAGTGACAATGAAACAACATAGAAGTTAGCTGTGGAAGTTAATGTGGAAAGGATAGATGTTGGAATTAAGAAAAAAAGTCAAGTAGAGAAATGTAATATGCAGCTGAAAATGAGAGATCACAGTTCAAGTAGTTTGTGGCTAAGACAGAGATTTGAGTCATCCATATAAAAGTTAAATGATATGTGGGCATTTAGCAGATTTTGGTCGCACTGATGACCTCAACTGACTACCTGAAAAATAGGCCATTAACGAAGAGAGATCTAAGGAAAGAGCTTGGATGGGGACAGCAGCATGATAACAAAACTGGTCTGATGATCACAACACCTGGATTCCAATCCAGCTTTCTCACTAGTTCTTCAGCAAGTCATCACCACCCTACTTCCATCCCCAGGTTTCAGGTTTTTCACATGTAAAAGTACATTGGAGCAGGATCACACAGACCACTTCTGCCTCAACTAGCACCTATTCTTGAAATAACAAAGACCACATTGTAATGACATGGGTCAATAAGAAAATTCTTTTTAAAAAATGTCACAGAATCTTATCCATTCTCTGTGTTCGTGCCATATGTGTGAAGTATTATAATAACCACTGTAGAGAGAAAGTAGGGAAGTATAAAGGGAAGTGAGAATCACAGGAGATGTCAAGACAGAATACCTACTTTCAAAGAACTTGCAATTTAATTGAACCTGCTGGACTCATTTTCAACTGATTTGCAATAAATCATAATGTATCTGTCATATTTATATACAACTTTAATTGGATGGGAAAGAAACAGGTTAACTTTTGCTCTTGTGTAAAGTTGTTTATCAAGTTTTTGCATTAAGAATGTTCTGAGAAAAAAAGAATGTTCTGAAAAAAAAATCACTATGACTTTTTCAAGAGTTAAACCAAAGGAAAAATAAGAAAGTAATATAATAAATGAGCTATAGATCTAATGGACCTCAATAAAATTTTTTAAATTTTTATTAGTACATGCTTATGATACATAATGATTACATTAATCAAAGGGACATGTACATAATACATCTTAATTTTTTTTACTTACTCTTCCCCAGCCCTCCCTCCATCTCTTGGTCTCCCACTCATTTACAAAAGCTTATCTCTCTGTTTCCTATTATCTGTCTTTTATTTTGCTCTTTAAATTTTCTATACTTTGAGTTTCTCATGTAAGAATAACTATGTGATATTTGTTTGTATAAAACAATTTTTAGATGAGTTGGTCTGATTCAACACTTTTATTAGATACCAAGTATAGTGCTTCTTGCTAGGTTTTGCAGAAACTATACATATTGATTAGCACTGATCCTTTTTGTTATGTCTATAATTTAGTGGTGAGGATTAGGCAAATTACAATTTACTAGAAGAAGTTAAGAAGAGAAAGAAAAAAGTAAGTAGAAACATAAAATTAAATTCTGTGACTAAACAATCCAACCTCTCTGAGTAAATTTGCTCTAAGGTTCTAACATCTTAAGAACACTCCGAATTTCCTTTTTCACAATTCTTCCTTCAACTTCTAACCTATCTATCAACTCTTTCTTCTGTGTCCTCTAAAACTCTTTCCATTTTGAATGAGTTCTGCCATATTCTAACCTCTACAAAGAATTGTCTTAAGACACTTTGCTGTTACCATTCAAGATAAGTTTTTACTACCTCCTACATACTATGAGACAGAGAGACTGTTTGCTGTCTTCTGGCTCCCTGATGCCACTTCTAAACCATTACTCTTCAGCAAAAGTCACAGTTCAAAGAGCCATTTATCTGTGTTAGTCTCAAATCCTCCCCATCAATGTCACTATCTATTGATCTCCTCGTTATCCCCCCATTTACTAAATGTATTAGAATTTGACTCTCAGTCCTCCTTTCACAACTGACAATATTGTCTGTTAGTTCAGTAAGAAAATCAAGTATTACTAGGATGAGCAATCTCTATTAGGCAGCTGTACTTTCTTTTTGCTTCATGTTCTTTCTCATTCTACATCCTCTAGTATCTCCCCACTACTAAACTCACATATTTTCAAATTTTCTACAGTGGTATATTAGACCTCTTATGACTTGCTTCTTGTATTTTGTCCCAACCTAATTCACAGCTTTAAATCTAATAATTCAATCACACACATACATACACACCAAAAGAAACACACACGAACACATGTACATACACCCACCATTTTATATTTCAGGAATATTAATTAAATGTTCCCTAAATATGCCAGGCTATTTCACACCTCCATGACCCATTCTTTCTACTTTCTCCCTCTGGCCTGGAATGCTCCTCTCTATCTGCTATCCTCTTTTCTCTTTTATGAACCCATTCCTAACATACACACATAATTTACTATTTCGATCCCTTGTGTCTTTATATACATCTATCATAGAAGCAGTAATTTGTTAACATATCTGTGTTTCCCTCTAGTAGAAATTCAATCTTTCATAAGCAGGGCCTATGTCTTATTTCCCAAAGACATAGCAGAGAATTGACACTGAAGTAGCTAATAACATCCCTTATAATATAATTAGTCTATCACAGTAGTACAGAGGACAGTAAAGTTTTCTTGGAGGATATGATATAAGAATTTGTCTAAGGATGGTTAGAAATACATTGTATAATCAATACAGACAAATGGCATTTCATAAATGGCAATGAGGCTTGAACAAAGAAGAAGAAACAAAATCAGGGTGGGAGATGATCATAGTGTCATATTTATATCATGTACATATAGTGAACAATGGAAGATTATAAAGCTAGGATAGAATATTGTTGTAATCTATAGCAGTTCTTTGAATTTAATTAGTAGGTCATGAAAGGCCTGTGAGAGGGAAATAATATGAGTAGAACTTTGCTTTAGGAATAATCAAGGATAAGTTATAGGAAGAGATTAAATGAAGAGAAACAAGAAAATCAAGAAGAAATTTGCAATTTCAAATATTCAGTAAACAGTACTCCCATATTATAGCCAAAAAAGGAGAAAAGAAATAGATCAATCCTTGGCATTTGTGCAGTCCTCTGTAAAATGTGTTCAACTGCCATGTTGGCACCAGTATATAAATTTGTTTTATATGTCAATGTTTACTGAAAATATTTGCTGAATCTCAAATTCAGTGATGTGGTATAGTGAAAATAGCACTGGACTATGACTCAGGCATACAGGCTCTACTACGAGGTTGGTGTGCTACATTCAAGCAATCATTTTATCTTTTTGGATCATAAAGGGAGTAGAGTTGGATTAGATGTTCTCTGAGTGCTCTTTAAGCTCTATGATTTATAAAATTAACTCATTCAATTTCTTTTTCTCTCTCATTGAGTTTATTGGTTGGTACATTTTAGGTATACAGTACAGTTACATTCACCATTGGGAACTTGCACCTTTACATGACAGCTCTTGGTTCTCATTTTTCCCCTTGTCCCTGCCCTCCCTTCACCCCCTCCTCCCCTCCCCTTTTACAAACACTTCATTTCCATTTTTTCATTTTCTCATATTTTCCCCCTTATTACCTTTTCCCTACCCCTCCCACTTTCCCTACACCTTTAGCCCTCTTCTTCCTATTTCACATTGTTAATTATCCCATTAAGATCTTGAGTACTATTATAGTTTTTCACACTGGAGAAACTATTATTTACACGTGTGACTTATTTATTTCACTTAGGAGTATATCCTCAAAATGTATCCATTTGCTATGAATGAATCTAATTTCTCATTCTTTATGGCTGAGTAGTATTCCATTTTATAGAAAAACCACATCTTCTTTATCCAGTCTCCAACTGATGGGCAAATGGGCTGTTCCCAAGTTTTAGCTATTACAAACTGTGTCGCTATAAATATAGGTGCACATATATCACTGTGGTATGATTCTTTTAATTCTTTTGGAAAGACACCCAGCAGAGGGATGGCTGGGTCAAATGGAACCTCCAGTCCAAGCTCTTTGAGGTATCTCCACACTGATTTCCATAGTGGTTACACCAGTCTGCACTCCCACCAACAATGGAGAAGGGTTCCTTTCTCCCCACAGCCCTTCCAACATTTGTTATTGTGTGATTTCTTGATAGCATCCATTCTTTGTGGGGTGAGGTGGAATCTCAGTGTTGTTTTCATCTGCATCTCTCTAAGTCATTCAATTTCAAATGGAGATTTTTATAGTAATTACTGGTAGCTGCTCTTTACTGGATAGTACTGTTTGAGAATCATTTTCAGTATCCTATACCTACTTCCTTTTCTTTGACTTGATCAACTTAAGGATGGGAACACAGCTTTCATCTCTTTTCATATGATTCACTCTGTAATCATGTATGTTCTTAAATTTTCACAAAAGCCTGACAATCAGAATATTACTTTTTGTGCTGTCATTCCTTTTTCTAAAGAGAGCCCAGAGAGCACTGGTAGAATTTTTCTAGCAGAATGCACCTTAGAGAAGCAAATTTGATACTATGCTAATAGACTTACAGTAGCAGAATGGATCTTGAGAAGTAATTCAAAAATTCTAATGAAATCAAAAGAATATTTTTATCTATAGGCAATCAGAAGTTTCTCAGGAGGGAGAAGTTGTGATAAATATGCTGTTAATTCTGAGTACCTCTCTCTTCCTGTTTTATGAACAAATTGAAACTTGCTTTCCACTTTCATATCCAGTGCTCTCCATTTTTAGCTTTACTTACAACTAAACAGCACATTTCTTGACTGCTACTTAACAAGGTACGGAAATTTAGTTGGTGTTCACCTTAGTTACCTATTCTATATCACGTAAGTTTCAAAGTCATTTAAAATTTCAACCCCCACTCACCAGTTGGTATCATCTGCATAATTCTTTTCCTATGCCTTTTATCAAAAATAGTAACAAAGTGGAAGGCCAAGGCCAACACTGTGGCTATATCTCTCCCAAACCAACATCTTCATCATCTTCAAGCTTGATTCCTGCCACCAATTTGATGCTAGTCAGAAACACATATTAAGAATGTTATCTCAAGTCCTAAGTTAAGCTTGCTGAGAATTAAAAGATGGTACGACTCTCTCTCTCTCTCCTAAGGAGCTTCAGTTAAAAATCAAATGCAAATAGACCTAGTATTTTTCAATGAATGTATTTAATATAATAGACAAAAGTAATGCCATATAATTATGTCATATTTTCTTATTTTGTTATAAAGGGTAAATTTTTAAGTTTTGCTTTTTTTGAGACAGGGTCTAGCTATGTAGTTCCGGCTGGTCATGGACTCACTATGTCGCCTATCCTGGCCTTGAATTCATGATGATCCTCCTGCTTCATCCTCCTGAGTGCTGAAATTACAGGCATGCACTGCTGTGCCCAAAAAATTTTAAGTTTTAAACCAAGCTGGTGGACTCTTTATGAATACAGCTTAATTTCTCCTTAATACCAAGAGAAACCAATCTTTTGATTATCTATAAATATCTTTCTAGATATAAAATTAAATTTAGAGGATCAATCTCTACCCCTATCTTTTAAATTTTTCAATTTACTTTCAATAATTTTAGCTTAATTAATTAAAATAATCATTTGGGGGGACTTTAGATAAGGTTCAACAGACATTTCATTTTCTTCTATTTATGGTAAGACCATAAGCCTTGAATAATGTAGTATAAATCAGTTTAATACAGTCCAGCTTAATTCAATTCATAACTTTTCTTTTTTTAATTTTTGAGACAGAGTCTTGCTTTGTAGTTCAGGCTAGACTCAAACTCACTATGTAGCCTGGGCCAGCCATGAACTCACTGCAATCCTCCTGCCTCAGCCTCCCAAGTGCTGGGATCACAGGTGTGTGCCACCACGTCCAGCTCAATTCATAACTTTTCCCAAGCCATTTACTTGTGTAGTCCAAAAGGTACTTCCATTCACTCTATTCACTAAGAACCATTACCTGGCTATGCATACCTGAGATGAATGCACCTGCATTACTGTTTTCTGCAATACTCAGGGGAAGAAGGTACAGTTTGCTCCTTCACACATAAGAGTTTCCAATATCCAACAACTGGATGGTCATCTGTTTCCCTCTTAGGTACTTCCTTCATGTCACCACATAACTTTCAAGAGCTTCTTTCAACATTGAGAAAAGCTGCCTTTACCTGGGAGTCTTTGGCTATATTCCCAGATTTTGCCACAATTTGACCTCCTTTATTACCTTCACATTACAAATGAGAAAACTGAGAATCAGAGATCTTAAATAACTTGCCCAATGGCACACACCTAAGTGTAGTCTTTACTATTATGATTCAAATTCAGGCCTACCCTGGGTCACAGTCTATTACGTTTTTGCCATTCTATCTATGTTGTCTTTCCTGAGTAGAAAATTAGGCTGTTCTTCTTTCTTGAAGGATGAATGATTTGGGATAACTAAAATGAAGTCATTTGTTCCCCAGGGAACTTAATATAAATAAGATCTATGGAATAAAACTAAAAACCCAAATGTGTATTGAAAGATGAAAGGATAAAGAAAAGTTGGTATAATCATAAAAGGGAATACTATTCAGCCTTTAAAAAGAAGGAAATTCTGTAATAATATGCAATGGCATAGATGAATACAGGGGACATTATGCTAAATGAAATAAGCCAATCACAAAAAGACAAATACTGCATTATTCCACTTGAGGGGAGTATTTAAAATGTTCAAATTCAAAGAATCAAAGAGTAAAATGTAGTTGTTAGAGGCTAGAAGAGTGAGCAATAAGGTGCTATTGTATTAATCAACAGTTTAGCCTGGGCTAAATCAAAATTTCAGTTACACAATCAAAATTTCAGTTAAGTAAAATTAATAAATTTTAGATCATTTTTGAGCAATGAAACATTTATTTTGAAACTATTTATCTGATATAAAAATAAAAAGGTTTTGTTTTCTTGTAACTAATATATTGGGAGGTAGTCAAATATACCTCATTTTTCTAACAAGTTAACTGGGGTAATGTCAGAAGCAATTTTGATCAGCAAGGAAAGGGTGGAAGTTTGTTGCCTTTAGCATTTAGATTCTAAAATGACCTCAATAGATGACCTTAATTCTGGAATTTGGTTCTCAGAAGAATGTGAGAAATTTTACAAAATACATAAAGAGCAGCTGTCTTAAAGTAAATTTGATAACTTTACATTATTGATTACATTATGTTAGAGCAAAACAAATTATAAACATTTTATGACTGAGTACCATTACAGTAACCAGATCATTACATGAATTGGTTGCTAAGTGGAGAATTGTATATAGTATGTATATTACAATATGTAGAACAAAGAAATGCTCAGAGGAAACTCCAGCTTGGTGACTTTGCTTTTATTTGCATAACTCTTACATGCAGTACTGTAGTGTATAATAGACATAAAACTACAGTACTGTACTGTACAATCAGCAAAAATTACAGTACTATACTATAGGAAGCCATCGTAAGGCTGCTCTGCTGCTCACATTGCTAGTCCTTCATGGTAAGTCTGAATCTGGGTCATAAGTCTGATCCAAGGGTTGTAAGTCCAAACAGCATTCCTTGGTCTTTAGCCCAAATGGTCATTAAACGAGGTAGGACATTAAATGAGGAATATCTGTCTTAAGGGCCTAAAACCAAAAAATGTCCACATACTGGGAGAGGTATAGTATATTTTCCTAGGAACTGAATCCTATTAGATTTCAGAGTAGATTTCAGGCATCCACTAAAACTTGTTAGGGTAGATGATTTGTCCTGGAATCTTGAAAGTATATGATCAAATAGGACGGATACCTCATACAATAGTACAAATGAACTAATAAAAATGGTTTCAGAAGTTTCTCTCTTTGAAGACATGAACAATGAAAATCATATCTTGAGAACCAGAGATGTGATGACTTCAGAGGGGGTAAGATAAGTGAAGCAACTTTAAATCATAAAAATTAGTACTTAGTGTAGAAAACTATCAAACCTAGAATGTTGCACTTCCTTTAGAGGGAATGACCAGGCCTGTATCTCAAGCAAATTTTGCTGCATCCTAGAGTTCTAAATTATTCATTCTACTTACTGTTTTTAGATTAGTTTATCCGAAAAATTTCCAGTTTATTGCTGTTGGTTTTTATTTTGCACAAATAAGGCAGAGTTAGAAAAGAAAGGACATATGAAGATACCTCAAAGACCCAGCCATCCCTCTGCTGGATATATTTCCAAAAGAATTAAAAGAATCATATCACAGAGATATATGCGCACCCATGTTTATAGTGGCACAGTTTGTAATAGTTAAAACTTGGAAACAGCCCATCTGCCCATCTGTTGGAAACTGGATAAAGAAGATGTGGTTTTTCTATAAAATGGAATACTACTCAGCCATAAAGAATGAGAAATTAGAGTCTTCATAGGAAAATGAATTCATATTGAAGATATACTCAAGTAAAATAAATAAGCCACACATGTGTAAATACCGAATAGTTTCTCTGGTGTGAAAAACTATAACAGTACACAAGATCATAATGAGGTAATTAATAATGTGAAATAGGAAGAAAAGGGCTAAAGGTGTAGGGGAGAGGAAAAAAAATATGAGAAAATGAAAAAATGGAAATAAACTATTTGTAAATGGGGAGGGGAAGAGGGGGTGAAGGGAGGGCAGGGACAAGGGGAAAAAATGAGAACCAAGACCTGTCATGTAAAGGTACAGGATCACAATAATGAATGTAACAGTATTGTATACCTAGATCGTACCAATAAACTCAATAAAAAAAGAAGCAAATCTGATACAAAAAGAGAAGTGAGGTTTTTCCCTCAAGTTTATCTGAAAGAAGCTCAGGGAACACTAGTAGTCTCCACATCAGCTTGCAGACAGCTTACTGTATTGTCTCCATTCCTCTTTGTGGAAACTACAGATGGCTTATTCTACTTGCTCTCAAGAAAACAACTACTCTTTATAGATTTACTTAATGGTAAACCAGAACAGACTTTGGAGAGCACAAAGTCTAACCCCATTGCATTACAAATGAGTGAAGCAGTCACAGAGCAGAAGTGATTTGCCCAAGATTACTCAATTAATCATCCACCAGCTTGAGGTATGATCCAAATCTTTTATCTTTCAATCCTACAAATTTTCCACTATGTGCACTGTTTTTCTCCATACAAGAATTCTCTCTTGGAGCCAGGCATGTTGGTGCATGTCTGTAATCCCAGCACTTGGAAGCATGAGACAGGAAGATCAGTATAAATTCAAGGCCAGGCTGGGCTGCATAGTGAGTTCAAGATCCGCCTAAGCTACATAGCAAAAGCTTGTCTCAAAACAAAAAAAATACCCTCTAAAATTAATAAAACATCAATGATATAGGAAAGGATTAAACTCAAACCAACCTATATGTAAAAGGCACTACACTGTGTACAGCAGGAAATAGAAAAAGAATGAGACCTGTGTATTACCCTTTTGTACTAGTGAGACGGGGGTGGAAATAATGGGGATGTTTAACCACTTACCACTTCAATTACTTAAATACAGGATGCAAAAAATGCCTAGTTTTTCATTAATTTTCTAATGTAACAGGAAATATAAAAATGACAATTTTATTAAATTTATTCAATAATTTTTTGCATATAGGGCATTTTTTTTTTGTACCAGGGATCAAACTCGGGTCCTGGTGCTTGTGAAGCAGGTGGCAGAACCACTGAGCTAAATCCCCAGCCCTATGGTACATCTTAAAACATTTAATACACAATAGTATCTACTCGCTTTTTGAATTCTTTTTGCATTATTGTCTTTCTTGAACAACACACTTTACCCTGCTTTGTTGGCCTTTCCTTTTTTCTGTGGGTCGTATAATTTCAATAAAATGTCTACCCACTAAACAAAATGAAGAAGATGTCAATGCTGGATATCCTGATTGGCATTTTGCTATCCTATATTCTTTAATTATTTGGTTTGTTAGACCTAGTCTAAATTGTAAATGGCTTTTCAAACCTCCATGTTTTGAATAAATAACAAATGAGGTCGATACTGTTTGGTCAGATGGTACATATTTTATAATAATATTTTTTGTCACTTGTTGATCACAGGACAGCTTGTTAGATGTTGGTCAACTCTGTCAACACCACTCATAGAATTATTATAATCATAGACCACTTTTGGAATTTTTTTAGTTTTGTTTCTTCTTTCAAGTTCTATCATTTCTGCATTATGAATAGTTGACAATAAGAAGACATCTTTTTGTCTTTCCATTTCATAACACAAACTTTTCCTCTCTAATACGCTAACATTTCTCCCTTTTTCAGTTTTTCCTTTTGCAGATCTTTTGGCACTTCCTTCCTATTCAATCTCGGTGTCCCAAACATGTCTGTTTTGTATTGTAAAAGAATATCACTGAGTTCTGGAGAAGTATAAAAGGTATACCTAATGTACTGATGATAAGAGTTTTTATAGATTGTAGCACAAAATTATTGGGTATTCTTCACAAATACAAATAAATACAAATCAGTAAAAGAAAATAATCAGACCTTATTATTAGAGTTTACCAGAAACAAACATCAAAGGTGAACACAACATTCTAAATTTAAAAGTATGCAAAAATAGTCAATATAAAACAAATAAACAGATATATTAGTGTCTAATATATCTAATGCAAACAAGACTCAACTGGTTGAGATGACACCTGCCAGAGCAGCACTTAGGATAGTCAGTAGATAAACAAATGTGCTGCCCAAGTGATGCGTGGAGTAAAATGTTAAGTGATTAAACTGGGTGATCACAGAGACAACAATGACAAAGCAATAAATGAAAATTATCAAAGAAGATGCAAAGAAAATACTGCAGCACTTCAAAGGAACCAAATATGAAATTGGGTTGAGAAGATCAAGAATGACTTTGTTTGACTAGAAACAGAAAAAGGGTACTATTACCATTTCAAATAGTAGAAGGTATATACGAGTCTGGGAACTTTTGTGGAACACTTGTGGATTAACATTCTGCCTGGACCATACTTAGAAGAATAAGATGTTGATTCTTGTTCATATGTAATTCTATTGCAGCAATAATAGAGTTGTATTGATATGATAAATTGGGACCTTGTATTCTTATAACATCTCTGAGGCTGTGGGGGGGATACCAGGGATTGAACTCAGGACCTTGAACTTGCCAGGCAAAAACAGCCCCACTGAGCTATCATCTTCCTTACAAGAATAGAGTCTTCATAAATATTTATTCGCCTGAACTGAATTGGACTTAACATAAACTACATTAAAAAATCTGAGTAACTACTGAATTAAACAATTAAAAATAAAAAACACATTCACATTTAACATTCATGATAAAGAAAACCCTACAGAAAATTGGAATAGATGATCTTTATCTCAACCTGATAAAGGGTATCTATGAAAAACCAACAGCCAACATCATACTACATGGTCAAAACCCTTCACACTAAAATCAGGAACAAGACAAGGATGTCTACTATCACTACTGCTGTTCAATATAATTCTGGAAACATTAGCCACAGCAATTAGACAAGAGGCAGAAATAAAAGGAACAAAGATAGGGAAAGAATAAGATAAACTGTCATTATTTATTGATGATATGATACTCTACATAGAAGACCCAAAAACTCCACCAAAAGACTTCTAGACTTAATCAACAGATTCATTAGAGTAGTTGGATACAAGGTAAACACTCATAAATCAACAGCATTCTTGTACACAAATAACAGACTGAGAGAGAAATCATAGAAACAATTCTTTTCACAATGGTATCCAAAAAATGAAATGTCTAGGAATCAATCTAATGAAGGAAGCAAAAGAGAACTACATTGAGAACTATAGCACTCTGAAAAAAGAAATTGAAGAGGATATAAGAAAATGGAAAGACATTCCCTGCTCCTGGGTAGGAAGAACCAATGTAGTGAAAATGGTCATACTTCCAAAACTGCTATATAGATTCAATGCAATTCTGATTGAAATCCCAGCAGTATATGTCACAGAACTAAAGGAAACAAAGCAAAAATTCCCTTAGAACAAGATAACTAGAAGACCAAAAGCAATTCGAGGCAACAGGGACATGACAGGAGGTATCACAACCCCCAAATGAAAACTATACTACAAAGCCACTGCAATAAAACAGCATGGTACTGGCAAAGAAACAGATCCAAGGATTATTGGAATAGATTAGAGGATACAAAAACAACTCCAGGCATACTCAGCTACCTCATCTTTGAAAAACGAGCCATCCATCCTCACTGGAGGAAAGATATCCCTTTTAATAAGTGGTGTTTGAAAAACTGGGTTTCAACTTTTCATAGATTAAAACTGGACCGCTATCTTTCACCATGCACTAAACTAAAACTGAAGTGGATTAAAGATCTAAATATTAAAACAGAAACACTGGGGAATGGGAAAAAAATAAGAACCAAGTTATATCATGTAAAGGTACAACACTATAATGATGAATGTAACTGTATTGTGTACCTAAAATGTACCAATAAACTTAATGGAAAAAAAACAGAAACACTTAACTTGCTGGAAGATAAGTTAGGTACAACTCTCAAATACATTAGCATAAGAAAAGACTTTATGAACAAAACCTCAGTAGCAGGGGAACTAGCACAACAAATCAACAACTTTTCTGCCACCTGTTTCACAAGTGCAAGGTCCCAAGTTCAATCCCCAGTACCAAAAAAAAAAAAATCAACAACTTGGATCTCATCTTATTATAAAGCTTCTGCATTGCAAAAGAAACCACCAAGAGAGCTAAGAGACAACCTACAGTGTGGGAAAAAAAATTTTATCAGCTGTTCCTCAGACAAAGGACTACTATCAGGAATATATAAAGAACTTAAAAACTCAGACCTCCCTTATCTCAAACAACTAGGATCAGAGGTTTGATTTGAACCAGCTATCCCTCTGCTGGGTATCTTTTCAAAAGAATTAAAAGAATCATATCACAACAATATATGCACACCCATATTTATAGTGGCCCAGTTTGTAATAGCTAAAACTTGGAAACAGCTCAGTTGCTCAACAATTGGAGACTGAGTAAAGAAGATGTGGTTTTTCTATAAAATAGAGTACTACTCAGACATAAAGAATGAGATACTAGAGTCATTTATAGGAAAATGGATGCATATTGAGGCCATACTCATAAGTGAAATAAAAAGGACACACGTGTAAATACTGAATAGCTTCTCTGGTGTGAAAAACTAAAAGTGTAAATAAGATTCAAATTGTATAATTGATAATGTGAAATAGGAAGAAAAGGACTAAATGTGTAGGGGAAGTGGGAAGGGTAGTGGAAGGAAATAAGATAAAAGAAAAAATATGATAAAAGAAAAAATAGAAAGTCTTTGTAAATAGGGCATTGTGGAAGGGGTGAAGGGAGGGCATGGGTATGGGGAAAAATGTGAACCAAGATCTGTCATGTAAAGGTACAAGATCCCAATGATGAATGTAACTGTACTGTATATAAAAAATGCAAGTGAATTTAATTTAAAAAATCAGACCTCCCAAATATAACGACCCAATTCAAAAATGGGCATCTGAAATGAACAGACATTTCTCAGACACACAAGTAAAAGCAGTAAATAAATATACGAAAAAATGTTCAACATCATTGGTCATTCAAGAGACGCAGATGAAAACAACACTGAGATTCCACCTCACCCCACAAAGAATGGCTGCTATCAAGAAATCAACCAATAACAAAGGGTGGCAGGGTTGTGGGGAGAAAGAAACCCTTCTCCATTGTTGGTGGGAATGTAGACTGGTGCAACCACTTCGGAAATCTATATAGAAAAACCTCAAAAAACTAGGATTAAAAACCATTTGACCCAGCTATACCTCTGATAGGTATCTTTCTGAAAGAATTAAAAGAATCATATCACAGCGATATATATGCACCCATGTTTATAGAGGCACAGTTTGCAATAGCTAAAACTTGGAAACAACCCAATTGCCCATTAACTGGAGATGATAAAGATGTGGGGGTTTTTTAGAAAACAGAGTATTACTCAGCCATAAAGAACAAGAAACTAGAGACATTTATAGCTAAATGGATGCACATTGAGGCCAAAATCTTAAGTGAAATAAATAGGATACACATATGTATATACCGAATAGTTTTTCTGGTACGAAAAACTAAAAGTGTTAATAAGGATCAAAATGTATAATTGGTAGGGCTGGGGATTTAGCTCAGTGGTTCCGCCGCCTGCCTCACAAAGTACAAGGACCCGAGTTCGATCCCTGGTATCAAAAAAGAAAAAATGTATAATTGGTAACGTGAAATAGGAAAACTGGTCTAAAGGAGTAGGGGAAGTGGGAGGGCTGGGTGAAAGGAAAGAAGGGAAAAGAAAAAATATGTGAAAAGGAAAAAATGGAAACAAAGTATTTGTAAATAGGGAAGGGTGGAAGGGGTGAAGGGAGAGCTGGTGAATGGGAAAAAATAAGAAGCAAGATACATCATGTAAAGGTACAAGATCCCCAGTGTGAAATAGGAAGAAAAGGGCTAAAGTTGTAGGGGAAGTGGGAAGGGTAGGGGAAATGTAATAAGGGAAAAGAAAAAAATGAAAAAATGGAAATAAAGTATTTGTAAATAGGGAAGGAGGAGAGGGTGAAGAGAGGGCAGAGTATGGGGAAAAATTGAGAACCAAGACCTGTCATGTAAAGGTACAAGATCCCAATGATGAATGTAACTGTACTGTATACCTAAAATGTACCAATAAACTTAATGGAAAAAAAGTACACACGCATTCATACATTTACTTCCTCATTTTATCTTCACCCAATTATTCACCCAGGTATGAATGGCAGAGTCAAATATTGGCAGAATCTCCTGTGAGAAAAAAACAGTCCTAAAGGCAACTGAAAAGAGGAGCAAGGAATAAAAGTATTCACTGCCTGCTGTGTGAAAGGCTAAGAATTCCTAAAGGAAATGGTTCCCTCACATCCCAAACTGGATGAAGCACTACACTGTTGCCCAAGAAATGTCACATTTATTCACTTGTGCATGTAAATGTTGAGCTAAATTGTAATTGTACTGCCATCATAAAAATGTGTAACTAGTTAGTGCATTAGTCTGGTGATATTACACTTCTCTTAGGTTAATCTTAGAAATTTATAAACTTTTTCATTGAACTTTAGGGAGAAGTTATGTATAAACAAAAGCTATGACAGAACTGAAGTTAGTTTTCTTCACTGATTGATTAGATGAATAGAATCATATAATTTTATGATCATAGAATTTTATACACTCAACATCCAGTCAATGTAGGTTTACTGATATATACAGACCTCAGAAAAGCTAATCAAACTTTTGTAAAATTTACCACCTGATTAACAAAATGCAAATGCCAACTCTGAGTAATTCTCTACCTGAAATACACACTCTACCCACATTATAGTAGGTTACCTATGTCAATGCTTTATCTTTGGAGAAGGGGGTACAATTTGAAGAGAGAAAGAAAAATGATGCTTTACAAAATGATTATCTAAGCACAAAGTTGTCTCAAACTCTAATATTGCAGTGGTGGGTTCGCTTTGCTATTTTTAAAACTATGCTGTTTTATATTTTGCACTTCCTTTATTTTTCTTTTTTGATTTCCTTTTTTTCTCAGTAGTGGTCCAGCCTCTTTCTTCTTGCTCAGGATAAACTGGAGGAAGGTGTTTATTTTGTTGACACTAAGACCACACATAAGGAAAAAGGGATCAGCCTCTAGGGACCTTGAAGTCAGGAATGAAAGTTTTGCCATAAGCCAACAAAAATTTAGAATAAAACAATTTAGGTTGCTACTGCTTCAAGAGCACCCTTTAATGATCATTTCTTGAAGATTCATTATACTTTGTCAGATTCTCAGATAAAATTTAACTGAAGAGACATAAATCAACTAAAAGTTAACTATACAAGGTTATAAAACAATGTAGAATGTATATATGTCATATTAGTGATAAAAAGAATAAATAATATTATGAGTTTATAGGGAGAAGAGTCCAAGGTCCTATAAGCCATTTTATCTTCAAGGGAAATGATCCCTAAGCCATCCCAGAAAGATATACTTGAATTTTAGTGTTCTAACTCCTATTCCTAGCAAATTAGATTTTTGGATAGGAATTTGCAAGTTATTTCCTCCTAAAACTTTATAATGAAATATTTATAATAGAAAATAGGAGTAATATCTTGGTTTCATAAGGGAATAATTTATACTGTGTTTATCTTTAGATATAGAAACCATGGAAGAAAGGGGCTAAAGGTGTAGGGAAAGTGGGAAGGGTGGGTCAAAGGTAATAAGGAAAAAGAAAAAAATATGAGAAAGTGGAAATGAAGTGTTTGTACAGGGGGAGGGAGGAGGGGTAAAAGGAGGGCAGGGACAAGGAGAAAAAATGAGAACCAAGACCTGTCAGGTAAAGGTACAAGATCCCAATAACGAATGTAACTGTACTGTATACCTAAAATGTACAAATAAACTCAGTGAGGAAAAAAAAAGAAAGAAACTGTGTGCTCACAAAAGCAAACATCTGTAAGACATCATGGTCTATAGTTTAAGAACCTCCCCACACCCTAAATGTAAAAATGGATGAAGGCTGAAGAAGGAGTCACAGAATTCAATGACTAGCCCTAAATCCGTCAGTAAGTCTTTGCTATTACATCACAAACTCTGAATCTGTACTTAGGGCTGCTAAGTTTTGTGATATTCTTGTACTGCTTCTAAAGTCATTAACCTCCTTTTCAATCTTATAATTTCTGTGTAGGCATCCCCTGACGTTGCAACATAAGAAACACTGACAACCATAATAAGAACCATTTGTGAAGAGTACTATAGTGCCAGAAAAAGGTATGACTGCCTTTTCAAAATGAATCTGGTTTTTTCAACTCACACTTATCTTAACAAAGATTCGTTCATCATCTACACTAAAATAAAATCGATTATGTTTATGTTTTTTGCTTACTTTCATTAAACAATGACTCATTTGTTTTGTGCTAAGATTTTTCTTCTTGTACTATACATCTCCATATTTCTGAGTTATTACTCTTCACCCCCATTTGAAGACAGATATGGATTCTTAGTATCTTATGTTTCCAAAGAAACTCTGTATCCATCTAGTGGGGTTCATATCATTGAGGGTCACAGTAAATTACATAAAAGTAAGTTAAATGCTGCTTCAGAGAGAACAAACTATCATCTGTGAAATGATACTATATGTGCTCTGAACCTTTAAGATTCAATATTTTGTTGAAAGTCTTACAGACTTTTTTATGGCCTAATATATGTCATTGACTTGACTTATTTTATTAAATAATTCAACCTAAATATTGAAACTAATTGAAAAGTTTATTTGGGTCAATAAAGGCTGGGAACTAATTAGAGGAACTAGACATCATTTATTTCTTTGTATACTTTTATTCTTATATATACTAGTTTTATTTGATATCTTTCATTCAAATATCTGAGAACTTCAAATTCATTTTAATATGTAACAGATGAAAAACAATCAGCTTTCCCCATTGCTGTGGCAAAATACCTGACACCCACAACTTAAAGAGGTTTGATGTAGCTCACAGTTTTAGAAGATGCAGTCAATAATCAGCCAGCTCCAAGAAGAAACATGATGGACATGTATGATGGAGCAAAGCTTCTCAGTTCATGGCAGAGAGGAAGTAGAGCAGGGAAAGGGTACCAGAGAGGAAGAGACCATGGACCAGATATAGCACCCAAAGTCACACCTCCATTAGTTACCCAGACACACCTATAACCCCCTAGGTGTCTCACAAGCCAATCAAATTGACTAGCCAGCTTTAATGTCACATTCAAGCCCTTCTCAATTTGACACCCCAACACATCTCCTCAAGTCATACTTGATCTCCAAATAAGCACAAGGTCATACTTCTACCTATCATGGTACAACTATTCTGTGTGCAACCAAAAATTCACTGATGCCCTCCCCAAAGTCTCAACAATTCCATTATTGCTCAAAAGCCCAAGTTCAAAGTCTCCCTTGAGACACATGGGGCACTCTTAGCCCTGAATTGCTATAAAATTCAAAAAGCAAATTATATATTCACAATATACCGTGGCATAGGGAAAACATTCCCATTCCAAAAGGGAGGAATAGGGTCATAGAAAAGAGTAGGAACAAAACAAGACAAAACACTGCAAGGCAAACAGTAAGCGTTCTAGCTCCATTTCTGGCATTCAGGGCACATAGTGGTGAAATGTGAGTTCCAAAGTGGCTTGAATAACACCACCCTATGTCCTTGCAGCCCACATGGCCTCTGTCTTGGGGTGGTTCTTCTCTTAATTCTACAGATTTCCTAAGAAGACATTCCACCTTCAAAGTTTCTGTGATTTCCACTGCATCTTCAGCTTCATTTCCACTGCTTCATGTAACCACCTACTGAGGACACATTGCTTGACTTCCAAGGCCTTCCTTTAAAATTTGGGTGGAAGCCTCCACAATGTCAAAACTTTTACCTTCTTCATACCTGACCAGCCAGCATCATGTGAACAATGCCAAGGTCATGCTGCCAATGCCAAGGCCATAGATGCCATGGCCTGTGAGTGCCCGGATGGCTGAGCACTTTGGAATGAATCCAAGGGAACAAATTCCCTAGGAGCCCTTCTTCATCAGGGGGCCCACAGACTCTCCTCAAATGAAAGGATTACCCTTCTGCACCCTTCACTCTGCAAAGGATGTGGTCTGGCCAATTCCTAAAATGTCCTGAGGGCATCTTTCTTCTTGTTTCCATTCAAAGTACTTGGTTTCTTCTCTTTTCTTTTTCTAACAATATCGTAGTTTTATTAAGGTAGGAAAAGAAACAGGCTCTGCAGAACAAGTTTGGGTCAAGTAAAAAGAGAAAAAGAAGTGCAACCTAGGGCATGAGGGTGAGCCACCATGTCAGAGAGAACACAGTGGCACAGAATCAATGTAGAATGTCTTTTTTTATATCATCCACTCCTCAGGCTGATGTCAGATATATGGTATCTTATCAAAAACCTGCTCTAATTCTCACAAGAAATCCATGTGCAGGGCTTTGGGAACTGTTCTGTGCATGTGTCCTGGGATTTTGTAATTAACAGTTCACACCTGCTTCCCCAGCCATCTTTACCACACCTTAATCTCCTGTCTCATTTTCCCCTAAGAGACACATAGCCTCATAATTCTTTATGGAGGACTGCACGTAGAGGTCTCTGTCTTCTATAGCTTCTTCTGGTTGGAGGGGCTATAGACCTTACCTACTGGGGATTATGTGATCTCCAAGTTGGGGTGTTGTAGCTCACTGGCGGGGTTGAAGAAAAAATACCTGTCAGAAGACAATGAGAAAAGAATTAGTGACTATTGAGCTGTCTGTTTAATGGGAGAAAAAAAGGAACTATTATATTGGGAGTGTAGAGCCCAAATATGAGGAGCAGATCAAATTTTCATACTTCTTGTGGAGGACAAAGTATGGCAAAGAGGAAGGTTAGATAATTCGAGAGCCTGAGAGGATTATCCACATAACAGATCTCATTAAAAACATGAGCGTCAGGGCCAGGGATTTGACTCAGTGGCACCACGCCTGCCTGGCAAGAGCAAGGTGCTGAGTTTGTGCCCTAGTACAAGAAAAAAAAAAGACCAAAATATGGGCTTCAATACAGGTGCCCATTTAAGCTGTGGTGGATTAAGGTGATCAGTGACTCTACTTATCTGCACCCAGAACTATACTGTACTAGAATCTTGCTTCCTGAAGAGGAGCCTGGAGCAATACTGGAGTCTTACTTTCTGAAGAGGCCTCAGGTCTTCCAAAGGTTCTCAGGAATAGCTTTCTTCTTAGTCCTGTGAAAATTCTAGTGACCATTTCCCCTGGTTTTTATAGCCTGTCACTGCATAACTTGAGGAAGGACAAGAAGGGTTCCTCAGGAACTGGGAATAAGGCTAAGGCCTTGAGAAGTTATAGGACTTCTCCCTTTTCTTAATAGTGCCAAAAGTTTATTTGAAAAGTGAGGAGTGTATAGGTATGAAATAAACCAGTTCTACAGAGTGAACTTGGGCCAAAGAAAAAGAAAAAAAGGGTAAAATCAAAAATAAAATACATGTTGTGTCTGGGAAATGTGGTGTAGGCTATCACAGGAACTCACAATAATAGGTCCCAGTGGCATCTGGTCTTCTTTTATGACCGAAACATCTCATGGGAGCTCACAAGAACTTCTACATATGGAGTCCTGGCAGTGTCTTGGGATCTTGTAATTGACAGGTCCCGTTCATTTTCCCCAGTCAGCTTTACCATGCTTTATCTCCTGTATCAATTCCACCTGAGAGCCATAAATCCCATAAATCTTTATGGGGTGCTGAAAGAGTGGAGGTTTCTGTCTTTTAGAGGTTCTTCAAGCCAAAAGGTGTTGAAGACCCTACCTACTAGGCATTCTGTACTCGTCAACTATCCTGAGGTGTTGTGTGGCTCATGGATGAGTTAATGGAATAAAAACTTATCAGAAAATAATGAGAAAGGAGTTAGTAACCTTTGAACTGCCTGTTTGATAGGAGAAAAAAAAACTTCACTATTTTCCCAGATGTGAGGAGCAGATCAGACTTCCATACTTCCTGTAGAGAAAAATGTATGTTAGAGAGATGTCAGATAAATTATCAAGAGTGTAAGATCCATGGCCCTAGCAAGGTCTTATCTGTAGCAACATCAGAGTATTGCTTTTTTTAAAAAATCTCAAATCTTCCAGAGGTTCATAGGAGTAGCTTTTTCTTTTTGAGTGATCTCGTTCTTTAGAAAGTTCAGGTGGCACTGCCTTTAAACTTAAAAGATAAATCCAATCATCTATCTCTGCCTCCTTTATTGCAATGGGTGTTGCAAGAATCACTGAACTGGTCTGTTTGCATCCCCTCTCTCCAAGCTTTTACAAGCACTTGGCCTCCACAGCAGACAAAGTGGTCCCACTGGGCCAGAAGCTGGCAGGACTCTCTTTCCATACATTTGGATAGCTTATTATACTTACCCCAGATTGATGAGATATTGTGAGTCTTGTAATCTCTGAGTCTACTGTCATTATCAGAGGATAGAAATGGCCTTCTGTTTAACAATTCAAATGGGCTCAAACTTAGCCCAGTTTAGGGCATGTTATGAATCCTGATGAGTGCCACTAGTAGCAATCAAAGCCAGGACTTGGATGTCTTTTGGCAAACTTTTGTCAGAGCTCACTTGAGAATCTTGGTAGTTCTTTCTACCTTTTCAGAAGATTAAGGCCACCAAGTGGAATGAAGGTGGTACTTTATTCCTAAAGCCTTTGCCCTCCCTGAGTTATGTGGGAGGAAAAAACAAAACAAAAAAGGTCCACTGTCACTCTGAACAAACTGGTATAGCCCAAATCTAGGGATGATTTCTTTAAGGAGTACTCTGACTAGCTCTATAGCCTTTTCTGAATGGATAGGAAAGGCTTCAATCTAGCCTGTAAAAGTATCATTTGGGACCAATGTCTGTTTAAATCTTTTACATAGTGGCATATGGTTAAATTCTAATTACCAGTCTTCTCCGGGGTATTTTTCTTTCCTCTGTACAGTTTCTAATAACAGAGACAGTTTGGGCTTGCTTAGGTTGTTATAGGCACAAAGTTGGCAAGCTTTGCAGATCTATTCAGTGGTTGCAACAGTTTGTTTCCTAAATGTCACCAGAGTCCCTTTTCAATTAAAAACAACCTTTAAAAAAACCCAAGCAGACAAAAAAAGAAAAGAAAAGAAAAAAGAAAAACAGATCAAGCAAGCAAACAAGGAAAAAGAAAATTAATAAAAATACTAAAATTCTTCTGGTGTCCACAGTTCTGTATTAGTGTCTGAAACAGAGCCCATAAATGTGCTGCACAGCCCTGCCCATTCTGCAGTGACCCAGATATTTCACTTCTGTGTATCTTCCTGAAATAATTAAAACCATCATACCACAATAAATGCACATCCACATTTATAGTGACACAGTTTGTAATAGCTAAATCTTGGAAACAACCCAAATGCCCATCAACTGATGAATGGATAAAAGGGATGTAGGTTAAATACTCAATGGAGTACTACTCAGCCACAAAGAAGAATAAGCTTGAGACATTTATAGCTAAATGGATGCACCTTGAGACTATATTCATAAGTGAAATAAATCAGACACATGTGTAAATATCACATGTCTCTCTGGTGTGAGAATCTGAAAGGGTAAATAAGGACTAAAATGCATATTAGATAATGTGAAATAAGAAGAAATTATTCAAAAGGAAAGGGGAACTGGGAAGGGGGAGGGGGAAAGAAGGAAAGGAAAGGAAAGGAAAAAAGAAAGAAAAAAGGAAACAAAGCTTTTGTAAATTAGGGAGGGTTGAGGGAGGAGAGAGGTTTGGGAGAAAAAGAGGAATCAAAATACACCATGTACAGGTACAAATACCCTATGATGATGAATGTGATCATTGTGTATATTTAAATCGTACCAACGAAATTAATTTTTAAAACCTCAACAGCACCATCTAGTGGCCCACAGCATTGTACTATCCAGTTCAAAGAAAACACCTAACAAGATCAGCAAAAAAAGACTGGGTTAACTTTGGGCAATGTAAATGGTAGCAGTAATAAACCTGGGAAGTTATCTTCCACCTGCAATCACTTCTGTAGTTGTTTCTGTAACCTCTGTATGGAGAAGAGATAAGTCCCATGCATTGCTGGCAGTTCTTGCATGCACAAGCAGTCTGCTTACCTTACAAATCCCAAACCCTCTCTTACCGGGGAACAAGAAATGTGTAAAATAACAACAAATAAGGCTTCAATCAAATATTATCTACCATATGTGATCTGATCCCTAGGTCTCTCTGATCAGAGATTATTAACTGTTTTGATGAACTTAGGTAGACCAAGTAACGACTTCTTGCTAAATGGGAAATGACTGTACATGGAAAAATAATAAGATTTTGAGAATACATCTAGGAAGAAAATACAAATGAACAGCAACAAAAATTTTCTTACCCAACAAGCATATTTTCACTAGTTATACCACATCTTTCAACAGAGCCTTAAATTAAGATACAGATTTTTAAAATGTATTTTACCCCTAAAATAACTAAATGGCCTATAAGTTTTCTCCAGCTATGGTGTTCTGGATTCCAAATAGAAATAATATAAATTGTACCAAGAATATGCACCACAGGAATGAGTTTCACTAATAATAAATTAGATTATTTTTACCTAGTATATGTTACATAGAAAGCCCTCTTCTCAAAGGAATAAAATATTTTCATTCATATTTTATTCTCTAACAGAATTCAAAGCCCTTAAAATAGAGATATATAGATCAAAAAATGGATAGAGATATGTAAAACTGTTATCCTTAAAGTTTCTTTTGGAAAAGAACCATAAATTTATTTTAAAAGAAAAATATATGGAACAACAAAATTATTATGACTTAAAATATGGAAATATATTTTACCTAGGTCTTAAAGTTTAAGAGGAAGCCCATCAGGGGCTGGGGATGCAGCTCAGTGGTGCCATGCCTGCCTGGCAAGAGCAAGGTCCTGAGTTTGATTCCCAATAAACCCCCTAAAAGAGAAAGCCCATCAGGTAAACATGGATGGGAAAGGAGAAAAACATTGTTTTTAGGGTGCCTGTAGCACTCAAACCCTTCTCTGGGGCCAGGATGCTTCTGAATCTCTCATTGCCCTATAACTCTTGCTTACTATTCAAAAAGTATACATAAGACCTAGATATAAAAAAACAGAACTTTGAAACCGCTGGGAGACAAAAGAGAAACACTTAAAGCCATAGGCAAAGGCAAGGACTTCCTGAGCAGAATTCCAGTAGATCAGAAAATAATACCAATGCACAAATAGGATGATATCAGATTAAAAAGCTTCTCCACAACAAAGGAAACAATTGACAAAATGAGACAACCTATAGGATGGGAAAATTTTGCCAGCTTGTCCTCTGACAAAGGACTGATACCTAGAATATATAAAGAATTCAAAAATTGATTCTCCCCAAACAAATAGCCCAATCAAAAATGGGTCAATGCACTGAATGGACACGTCTCAAAAGAAGAATACAAATGGCAAGTAAGTGCATTGAATAATTTTCATCGTTTTTAGCCATTAGGAAAGCGTAAATCAGGCTGGGGATGTAGCTCAATGGTGCAGCACCTGCCTCACATGCACAGAGTTCTGAGTTTAATTTCCAGTACAAAAAAAAAGAAAAATTTAAATCAAAACAACTCTGATATTCCATCTAACCCCACTTAGAATGACTATTATCAAGAACACAAAAAGCAGCAAATGGTGGCAAGGGTGTGGGGAGAAAGGAACCCTTCTATATTGTTGGTGAGAATGTAAACTACTACAGCTAGTATAGAAATCAGTGTGGACAGTCCTCAAAAAACTAAAAATAAAAATTCCATTTGACCCAACTATACCTCTCCTGAGTGTATTCCCAAAAGAATTAAGGCATCAGACTGTACAAGTAAGTGATGCATGTATACCCCTCTTTATAGCTAAGCTCTGAAAATAGCCTGGATGCCCATCAGCAGATGAATTCAAAAAGAAAAAGTGGTACCTTGTAATTTTTCATTGGGTCTTATGGTTTTGTTACACTTTGTACCCGCCTCACCACATAGTTTTGCTCTATAAAATATCTTTGAGAAGTGGGGTGGGCAGGCAACCCACTTTCTGGTTCCCCTTCTGTCTCTCTTAGACAGAAACTTTCTTTCCCTTAATAAATTGTTCATACTCTTAAAAAAAAGAAATACGGAAAAAAAGGAATATCTCAATATGGAGATATCTCAAAGAACTAGGTTTCTAGGTTCCATTTGACCCAGCCATCCCTCTGCTGGGAATCTTTCCAAAAGAATTAAAAGAATCAAATCACAGAGATATATGTGCACCTATGTTTATAGCGCCACAGTTTGTAATAGCTAAAACTTGGAAACAGCCCATTTGCCCATCAGTTAGAAACTGGATAAAGAAAATGTGGTTTATCTATAAAATGGAATAGTACTCAGCCATAAAGAATGAGAAATTAGATTCATTCATAGGAAAATGGATACATGTTGAGGATATACTCCTAAGTGAAATCAATAAATCACACAGGTGTAAATACTGAATAATTTCTCTGGTTTAAAAAACTATAACTGTACATAAGATCCTAATGATATAATTGACAATGTGAAATGGGAAGAAAAGGGCTAAAGGTGTAGGTAAAGTGGGAAGGGTAGGGGAAAGGAAATCAGGGAAAAGAAAAAATATGAGAAAATGAAAAAATGGAAATAAAGTGTTTGTAAATGGCGAGGGGAGGAGGGGGTGAAGGGAGGGCAGGGACAAGGAGAAAAAATGAGAACCAAGACCTGCCATGTAAAGGTACAGGATCCCAGTGATGAATGTAACTGTACTGCATACCTAAAATGTACCAATAAACTCAATGAGAAAAAAAAAAAAGAAAGAAAAAGTGGTATCTACACCGAATTGGTTAAAGAAGAATGAAATCATACCATTTGTAGGAAAATGGATGGAACTGGAGACCATAATGTTAAGTGAATTAAGTCAGACACAGAAAGGTAGTTGTCATATAGTTTCTCTTACATGGAAAAATCTAAAATATAAACAAATAATAGAGTAAAATAAATTAGAGATGGTAGAAAATAAAATAGCAGACTTTTTACAGATGAGGAGGGAATGAGATGGGAGGGGAATATCGGGAGTAGGAGTAAAGAAATAAAAAAAATTATCAAAACATATTACGTGTATGTACCAATTCCCCAATACAAATGTAATTATTATATTTTGAAAACTTCAATAAATAAACATAATACTTCATAATTTAAGATGTACTAAATATTTACAATTTTCTTATATATTATAGGCACCAAACAGACATTCCTAGAGAAACATGGATGAAGTTGGAAATCTGACAATATCTTCTGCCAGTAATAACACGTGCCATGACAGTATTGATGACTTCCGCAATCAAGTGTATTCTACCTGGTATTCTATGATCTCTGTTGTGGGTTTCTTTGGCAATGGCTTTGTGCTCTATGTTCTTGTAAAAACATATCATGAAAAATCAGCCTTCCAAGTATATATGATTAATTTAGCTATAGCTGATCTGTTGTGTGTGTGCACACTGCCCCTCCGTGTGGTCTATTATGTTCACAAAGGCAGTTGGCTCTTCGGTGACTTCCTGTGCCGTCTTAGCTCCTATGCCTTGTATGTCAATCTCTATTGTAGCATCTTCTTCATGACAGCAATGAGCTTTTTCCGGTGTGTTGCTATTGTTTTCCCAGTTCAAAACATTAATTTGGTTACACAGAAAAAAGCCAGGTTTGTATGTGTTGGCATTTGGATGTTTGTGATTTTGACCAGTTCTCCGTTTTTAATGGCCAAAACTTACCAAGATGAGAAAAACAATACCAAGTGCTTTGAGCCTCCACAAAACAATCAAGCTAAAAAACATGTTTTGATCTTGCATTATGTGTCATTGTTCATTGGCTTCATCATCCCTTTCATCATTATAGTTGTTTGTTACACAATGATCATTTTTACTTTACTAAAAAGTTCAATGAAAAAAAATCTGTCAAGTCGTAAAAGGGCTATAGGCATGATCATAGTGGTGACAGCTGCATTTTTAATCTGCTTCATGCCATATCATATTCAACGCACTATCCACCTTCATTTTTTACACAATGAAACTAAACCCTGTGATTCCGTCTTGAGAATGCAGAAGTCAGTGGTCATAACCTTGTCTCTGGCTGCATCAAATTGTTGCTTTGACCCTCTCCTCTATTTCTTTTCAGGGGGGAACTTTAGAAGAAGGCTGTCTACATTTAGAAAGCATTCTTTGTCCAGCATGACTTACGTACCTAAGAAAAATGCTTCCTTACCAGAAAAAGGAAAGGAATCATATAAAGAATAGTTTAAACCCACCTCCAGTGCAAAACAATGCAAATAGTTCCCCAAGTATTTTCTCATTTGTAATAAAATGAAATTTTCTACTAACATTTTACAAATACTTAGTTGACTATGTGTGCCTATGAATCTATTTTATTTATGCACTTATTAGATATACTAAGTGTTTTTTTTGGAGGGTTGTTTTTGTTTTTGTTTTTTTGAGACAGGGTCTGTCTATGTAGTTGAGACTGACCTGGAACTCACCATGTAGCCCAGGCTGGTCTCAAACTCACAGCAATCCTCCTGCCTCAGCCTCCCAAGTGCTGGGATTACGGGCATGCACCACCATGCCCAGCTCAAAATTGGGGTGTTTGTAGGAAAGTGAATGATTTTTTTAATGGTACTGGGGAAGAACTCGGTTCCCTGAGCTTGCGAGGCAGAGGCAGCGGAACCACTGAGCTAAATCCCCAGCTCCCTAAGTGTTAAAAATTTGATCCACAACTATGGGCTACATTATAAACAATTGTTTGACCATTCACCAGAAGGTGAAGAATATTTGTTTTTGAAGTGTGAAACTTGGATCTAAGATCAAGATTTTCTTCCTCAATAGATTTTACAAAGATAACAGCTAGACTTTTAAGACATACAACTAGCAAGTAATTCTCAATCATCCTAACATGTTCTTTTGCATGCAAGCTATCAGATGAGATCTGGAGCTAACCCAGGAGCTACATAAAATTTACTGCATTATTGTGCTTTATACTACTAACCAGCTGGGAAAAGTAGTGCTGTTTCTTCCAGAAAAGAATGTACAAAAGCTAAACTGGACTAGTATTCAAACAAATGGCCCTAAAGATTTCATATAATGTATATTCTGGAAACTGAGGAAGATAAAACTGAAAAAAGGTCAGCTTGTCTCCAATTTTCTTTGGCCCCTGCCTCAGGTTGGCTGAAGAGAATAGTGGCATCTTTGAGGTTCTTAGTGAGATTTCTATAAGGAACTCTCTCCTTACATGACATATAATCCTCAAGAAGTCAGACAACTGGTACTCCCATATATGAACAGAAGTAATCAAAAATGTATCTGAAGAAAAACAAAAGTGGTATACTTTTCTACATGTCTATTGCTAGAATCAAAATTAACTACAAAGGCTCTCTGAAGAAAATTTTGAATGTCCATGTTACAAATTATTTCAAGTGCATACATTTATGCGCATGTGTATAACTATATGTAAGAGATTGTGTTCTTTCATATGAATTTGTGAGTGAAAGTTATAGGCTTTATTATTGTTACATGCTTTTATTGGCATGTTGACAGGAATATCAAAGATATTTTACAATATTTTTATCTTAGAATAGAAGCTTTGTTTTAAAAATGGTGACACCTTGGTTATGGCTAAAATATTATATTCCTGGGCAAGCTTTTGCTAAAGTGCAGTGTTTTCCTTAACTTTGTGTTTAAAAAAGCATAATACCTCAGAAGACATAAGCAATAATAATAAAGAAAAAAAGGACAACTCCAAAGAAGTTCTATATGAATCTGCTTCATATATATTATTTCCATTTCATTTCTAATATTGCAGATCCTAAAAAAAAAATCACAAAACATAAAAGGATTCCAAGGCATGGTAATAACTGGTACCCACTGATTTTTTGTTTAATATAGCTAAGATTTGGCATTAGCTATGCTTTTACTCTACACTGTTTTTCCCTTACTTGAGACAAAGATTGCAATCACATTTTTCATAAAACTTAAGTCTTTATTGCTCACTTATTTACCAAGCTTTCTACCTTTCAGCAAGCAGCATAGTATTATAGAAGTGCACTACATTGTAAGTCAGAAGACCTGGATACTCACCAGGTTTCTAATATCTACTAAATGTAAAACATTAAGCAAGTGACACAAACTCTGATCTTCACCTTTCTCATTGGTAAAATGGAAATAATGATACTTGTCCTGCTTTTATAAGGCATTTTGCAACAAAATTGAGAACATGTATTTTAAAGTATTACATTAAAGGTATATAATGAGATGTCATTTTAAAGTATTTACAAATGGCATTATTACTTAAAAATCTAGATTCATCATTATTACATATATTTTAATTTTGAAACCATTAAAATATGGCCATAGTTGAATTCTGTTACACATAAGAGCCTTTTAGTTTAATTACTCTTACTTCCAGTTTTTTTTTCACCTGTTTTCATTTGCACTCATAGTCGCACTTAACCCATACAGAAATATACCTTAAAATCTTCACCTGCGAATCTACCATGAATTTTTTCTTCTTTCATGCCTTATGCATTTATACTGTATAATATACCGCTTAATAATTATTTTCCACATTTTTCCATATATGTTAGTACTTTCTCCCAAAGTAAAGTGATCTTTGTGGGTTATCAATTACTCGTCACTGGAAATTATATCTTTAAATGACATTTAATGAGTTCTAATTATATTCTATACTGTGTTTTAAATGCTTTACCTGTACCAATGCATTCAATGCTTACAACTGTCCTGCAAATCATGTACCATTATTATATCTATTTTAGTGAATTAAAAACTGAAGCACAAAGTGGTTTAGTGGCTTACCCAATGTTAGACAGCTGGCATCAGCACAAAAGTTCAAACAAACACAGGCAGTCTACTACCACAACCCATGTTCTGAATTTACTATACTGTTCTGCCTAACCATTTTTTCTATAAAGTTTCAGTTATATAAGATGAAAGTTTCTAGAGATCTGCTCTACAACTTTGTGCCTATACTTAATAATACTGTGTTGTGCACTTTAAAAATTTGTTAATAAGTGAGATTTCATGTTAAGTAGCCTTAGATACATATAAAAAGAGAGAAAGAAGAGAAGCAAGTATTTATTATTAATGAGTTTTCATTTACTTTTTTTTTTTT
>NW_022900951.1:61874313-61932407 GCF_012274545.1 Fukomys damarensis | reverse complement strand
GGGTCTCACTATGTAGTTGAGACTGACCTGGAACTCACTATGTAACCCAGGCTGGTCTTGAACTCACAGTGATCCTCCTGCCTCAGCCTCCCAAGTTTTGGGATTACAGGCGTGTGCCACCTCACCCAGCAGTTTTCATTCATTTTTAAAATGACAATTAAACTGCATGCTTAAAATTGTTAACTATAGGGCTGGGGATTTAGCTCAGTAGTGCCACCACCTGCCTCGTAACCGCAAGGTCCTGGGTTCAATCCCCGATACCAAAAAAAAAAAAAAAAGTGAAGTAAAAAGCCTATAATTTCAGTCTGAACATTTTAAAAACATTGTATATACATTTGAATGTTGATATTAGAAAGGCTTTCATGTTTGTAAGCCCTAATGGCAATATAATATCCAGTGGCATTAAGGTGCCAATCTTCTCACACAGCCTTTGGTCACAACAGTCCTTTCAAATAAAGCCACCTACCCATACTTTCTATCATTATATGCATGACTTTTTATTTTGATCAGCAAATATGGTTTCCATATCATAAAAATATAATTTCTTATCTGAAATGAATAATCTGTATTTTAATCTCCAGAATAAATATAAATGGTCTTGCATATTCATCTCACACTGTAAATTTTGGTTTTCTTGGTTATCAATTCTCCCGATTTTTATGCTATTAACCTGAATTTTCATTTTAATGTTTACTTGATCTTTTAAGAAAATTAAACATATCTCTCAATATCTACCTCTTACTAACATATTATTGACTCAATAGTGGACAATTCAGAAATTTGAAAAGGTAAGATTAGATCTCAGAGCAATATAAACATATGAGGCCTTTTTAGTAAGGACTGTAGCACTAGAAGTAGGAAAAGAAGCTCATTTATTCTATTTTTACTTCATATGTACAACCTGGATTAGACCTTCTTTACCTGATAGAAAAGTATCAGTGTTTTTAAGAAGGCAAATCCAAAACATTTTCTTTGATCTATCCCAGAACTCTGTTACTCTTTACCTCTTCTCCCAGAGCTCTTTAATGAGCTTCCTCTGCTCATTACTTCACTATATATAATACATACAATCCCATCATATATAATCTCTTCTGTGATGACTCTACTAAATCACAAGACTATATTTCCATCTGTACTTCTAGCCATAGTACAAATTCACTACCTAAATTTTGTCAAAAAAATTTACAGGGAACACTTGCTCAAGTGACACTCAAATTTGTATCCGCAAAGACTTGACCTTTACGGTTTTTCCTTTTTTTAACAAATAATATATTTTATTTCATCCCTGAAAATAAAACAAAACAAAAATGTCTACATCTAATCAAGAGAGAACAATTATTCCAAAACTTTACCTGGTAATAGTACATAATTAATTTAAAAGTACAGAGAAGGCAAATTTGGAAAGCTATCTTCATGAAATAATATTTCTCATACTTATTTTAACAAAATATTGTAACTAATGCTACTACTTAATGGTAGCATATTGTAATAATGAACAATATAATATCTAAAATTAATTTGATATAGTCTAAATCTAGAAGCTGGCTGCATTTGAGCAGTTATTATAGAGAATAAATACTATGAAATAAAGGGCATCGTACAACAATCAGATATATTGGAAAATTTAAATAAAGTGTACTTTGTTCTATACTAGAATTACCCAAGATTAGGTTTTACTGTGCTGCATACAGTAATTGTTTTCCTGAAAAAGATAGTCAATCTTCATAATTTATTTTAAATGTTCTTAAGCGGTCATTATATAAGATGAATATTTAATACAAATTTCCATAAAGGATACTCTTATGTAACATAAAGTAATATGTTCCAAGCAATTTATGCAGCATGAATACCTGTATTATATACATCTGACTAAAGTCCTTGAGACCCTGTCTCTCCCACCAATATAACAAAAGCAAAAATTGCCCAAATGTGGAAATCATGTGCTTCTCCTTATGGCATAGACACTCAATGAATTAAGTTTTGTTTTTAAAGAAAGTCTCACTGAGTTCCCTAGGTTGACCTTGAACTCTCAATTCTCCTGCCTTAACCTCCTGAGTAGCTGGAATTACAGGAAGGTAACACTGTACTCAGCTAAGGGGTTAAACTTTTAAATTAACATTCATGCATGTGAAAATCATGAATATAGTTATATTTCATTCCATCATAAAAATATTTTTATTTTTCAGAATATATGTAAGAAAATTTTAAGTATGAGATTAGAGATACAATTTTAATATTATTAAATTGCCCCCAATGTTTAGACTAGATTACAGACAGTGGCTGCTACCATTTCAAGATTATATTCTTACAAATGTAATTTTAAAAAATATACAAGCTTCAGTTATTTTGAAGGATATTGCAAATGAAGACGTTCTTTGCGTCATGATTTCAAAACATTACTTTCAACATTATACTTCCTTTCTCTCTTCATAATCTGAGTAACAAAATGTAGTACTAGAAGTAAGCACATCTTCTAATAGCCTTAGCTGAACAGTTACATCTACTGAGAACAAATGACAGAAGAATGATTCAGTAATAATATTCTCCAAGTGTCTGAAAACATGTTATGCACTTAAATAAATATCTTACGGAAACAAATCCACGTGTTTCAGTGTTGTTTCAGCTTGATCTCAAACACAAAACATTTACACAAAGATCATCTACCTGCTCACTACACCAGCCATGTTGCCTTAAGGATAAGGTTCAGCATGGAAGAGACTTGCCTGGAAGCAAACTAGTAACACTTAAAATTTTATATACAGAATTAAGAGTTCCATGAATTCAGCAAATTCCTTGAAAATATGTTGGGCTTTTATTGTAAAGTATTACTCTCTCCTAGCCAGCAATTAAAAAGCTTTTCTGCGACAGGATATACTCCTTAGTGGAAACAGCAGCACAAAGTGATCTTCAACTGCTATCTCATGCTGCCAGAGGCATTTATCCTTTTATTTGTGGTTACTGGCACCAGATTCCCATTAGTGCTACTGGTAGTGTTGGTGGCTGAGCCATTCACAACAATATAGTCGACTTTGTTCTCCAACTTCACCAAGCGTTGCAAGATTGTCATCCAAAAGGACAGCAATTGTTCTTTTCAGATCGGCATATCCTGCCATAGAAGCACCATTCTCAACATCCTCTGTGTTCTTATTTTCTTCTGCAAGAGCTTTAACCTATCTTTTGCTTAAATCTAGTATTTGTTCACGTAACTTGACACTGCTTTGATGTTGCTGGAAAGTATAGTGCAGTAACAACACTCCACAAATGAGTCCAAACACAAGCAATAATAAACTCAACTTCTGGGACATATTTTTTCTTGAGATTGTAAAAAACATTTCTGATGAAGCAAACAAACTTGATTGTAAAGCAGTAACTGGAGACAAGCTTCCAAACAAAATTTTTGAAGGAAAAAAGAAAAAACTTCTCTAATATATATTCTTTATCTTCAGCACTCTTACATTAACGGTCACTAAGAGATAAATTCTGAAAGGGACTTTTTAAAGGACACTTGACTTCCTCTCTCACGCAAAGTAGAACCAAACTGAACTGTGGGCTTCTTGTTGCGGTCGCGCTGCAAGGCTCCTGAGCCCTAGCGGCTCAACCAAAGTGGAGGAGCAGGCGTCAGCGGTGTCTTGCCCTGGAGAAGCAGGCTGCAGGTTGGGATGGAGAAAGGCCGGGGCTTGGGAATCAGGACGAGGTTCTCCCCTGGCGTGTGGAGATTGTATTCTCCTCGCCCCAAGCACTCCGGTTCCCCTCCGCCTCCGGGCCCGGCCCTTCCCCCAACTCCCAACGGATTTTCTTGATAACTAGTCACTTTAGGAAATACTTTGCTTGTCATTAGTGCTCTCAGAAATTGAACAAAACTAAACTATCCTGATGGAAAACAACTATTTTGGCACAGAAAGTTATGTTATTGGCTATTCAAATAAATATCTAAACTAAAGTTTTACTGTTGCACAAGTATCATGTTTGTTCCTAAATACCCAAAACTATTTGAATTTTTAAGTTTTATTTTCATACTCTTAACATGAAAGCTTAATGGTTTCTTGAGTACACAGAAAATAAAATTAAAGATTGAAAAATAATGTCTCACATCCCACATAAAGAAGATTCTTCTTTCCACAGTTAATCTTAGCAAAGAGGAATTCAACTTAATAAATAATTCTATTACCCCTTTAAAGAACAACTTCAAGACCTAGAATAGCAAAAGCAATTCTAGGAAAAAAAGACATGGTAGGGGATATTACAATCCCCAACTTGAAACTATACTACAAAGCTATTGTAATAAAAACAGCATGTTACTGGCAAAGAAACAGACCTGAGGAGTAGTGGAACTGATTAGAAGATGCAGAAACAACCTCAAACATATTCAGCCACCTCATCTTTGACAAAGGAGCCAAACACCCTCACAGGAGGAAAGATAGCCTCTTTAATAAATGGTGCTGGAAAAATTGGGTTTCAACTTGCCAAAGATTAAAACTAGACCTATATCTCTTACCATGCACTAAACTAAAATTGAAATGGATTAACATTCTAAACATTAAAACAGAAACACTAAACTGGCTGGAAGAGGGGTTAGGTATTACTTTTGAAGACATTGGTATAGGACAGATATCATGAAGAAAACCTCAATTACATGAGAACTGGCACAAATAATCAACAACTTGGATTGCATCTTATTAAAAAGCTTCTGCACAGCAAGAGAAGCCACCAATAGTATGAAGAGACAACCCACAGTTAAGAAAAATGTTTTCACCAGCTGCTTCTCAGACAAAGGTCTATTAACTAGAATATATGAAGAATTTTAAGCAATCAGACCTCCCAAATTTAAAGACCCAATCCAGAAATGAGCATCTGAAATGAACAGACATTTCTCAGACAAAGAAGTAGAAACAGGAAATAAACATAGGAAACAATGTTCAACATCACTGGTCATTTGAGAGATGCAAATGAAAACAATGCTGAGATTCCACCTCACCCCAGAAAGAATGGCTGCTATCAAGAAATCAACCAAAAACAAAAGCTGGTGGGGCTGTAGGGAAAAAAGAGTCCTTCTCCACAGGTGGTTGGAGTGCAGACTGGTACAACTACTGTGGAAATCAGTATGGAGATAACTCAAAAAACTAGGATTAAAGGTCCCATTTGACTCAGCTATTCCCCTGCTGGGAATCTTCCCAAAAGAATTAAAAGAATCAGCCGGGCATGGTGGCTCACATCTGTAATCCCAGCACTCAGGAGGCAGAGGCAGAGGATTACCATGAATTTGAGGCCAGCCTGAACTACAAAGTGAGACCCTGTCTCAAAAAAAAAAAAAAAGAATTGAAAGAATCATACCACAACTATATATGTGCACCAATGTTTATAGCAGCACAGTTTGTAATATCTAAAACTTGAAAAGAGCCCAATTGCCCATTAACTGAAGATTGGCTAAAGAAAATGTTGTTTCTTATAAAATGGAGTACTACTCAGCTATAAAGAATGAGAAAAAGAGGTATTCATAGCTAAAGAGATGCACACTGGGGTGATACTCTTAAGTGAAATAAATAGGACATACATGTGTAAATACCAAAGTTTCTTTGGTGTGAGAAACTGAAAATGTAAATAAGGATTAAAATGAATAATTGGTAATGTAAGATAGGAAAAAAAGGTCCAAAGGTGAAGGGGAAGTGAGAGGTGTAAGGAAAAGGAAAGAAGGGAAAGGAATAAATATGAGAAAAGGAAAAAGCAAAAACAATGTCTCTGTGAATAGGGAGGGGTGGAGGGGTTGAAGGGAGGGCAGGGGAATGGAGAAAAATTAAGAGCCAAAATATATCATGTAAATGTACAAATTCCCAACGACAAATGTCATCATATTGTATACCTAAAATATACCAAGAAACAGTGAATAAAGAAAAAAAAATGAAAAGAAAGAATGTACAGAACTGCTGTCATGCAGCCAAAAGTCTACTAATGGCTTGCTGAATCAACCAGCATGGATCTGGGCTCTGTCTGTCCCTTTGTTGTAACAGTGACAGCAGAGACAGGCCCAGAAATGGACATTGTTTTTCATTTCTTGCTGTTTTTTTTCTTTCTTCTTTGTTCCTGTTTTTATACAACTGTGAACATTGTTTATAGGGTTTTTTTTATGTTTTATTCTGTTCTTGTTTCTGTTTCTTCCTCCTTTCTTTCCCTCCTGTTTTTTTTTCATTAGGTTCCCAAAGCTGGCACAGTCTTTCTTTGTCCTTCATTCTTGCTTCTAATCTCTCTTCTTCTATTTTTCTACTTTTCCTTTTTACCCCTTTTAAATATTCCCCCATAAGCGTAAAATTGCTCTATCGAGTGGATATTTACTGTGTATATAACTTTCTACTTTGTTTTAGATTTTGTTATATAACTACAAACCTTTTTCATACATTTAAATGTGGCAAATTAATTGTCACAGTATGTCATTTTCTAGGCTATATTTGAGGCTATTTTTATTACCAATTGTACTACTTTAGTGAAGGTGATATATTTGTTCTAATCAGTTGTTCTTACTTGTATGCCAAGACTGAGATTGCCTGAGGGTTATAAACTATACTATAGGCTAGTACCAAAAGACCAGGAGCGAGGCAAAATAGGCAGCAAATTTATCACCCCAAATAAATTGAAGAGATAAAATCTTGCAACACTCAAAAGCCACAAGCCAGCTACACCTGGAAAACATCTCAGAAAAATAGTCATTTCCTAAAGAGCTCTAAATACCCACAATAAAACTACCTATAATGAGCAATTTACAAGCATCCATGCAGAAAATGATTTTTGTTTGTTTGTTTTTTTGAAACAGGGTCTTACTGTATAGTTGAGACCGACCTGGAACTCACTATGTAGCCCAGGCTGGTCTCGAACTTATAGCAATCCTCCTGCCTCAACCTCCCAAATGCTGGGATTACAGGTGTGTGCCACCATACCTGGCCCAGAAAATGATTTTTTTAAATGAGAAGACATGAGATGCAATCACAGAATCCTGGTTCACCCATGGCAAAACCAGGGGGTGGTGAGGTGAAAGAATTTGAAAGCCACACAACTGAACTCTCTGAAGTGATAACTGTAGAAGTAACAAAGCAGATGAGCGACATCTAGAGAAAATCAAATTAGAAATAATTTCTCAGATAACTAAAGAAATGATGACCATAATGAAGAACATCTGTAGCAAATCCAGAGTGGATACAGATATTTTTAACCGGGCCGGGGATTTAGGCCAGTGGTTCCAGTGCCTGCCTTACTAGCATGAGGTCCTGAGTTCAATCCCCAGTACCACAAAAAAAAAAGAAAAGAAGAAGAAGAAGAAGAAGAAGAAGAAGGAGAAGAAGGAGAAGAAGGAGAAGAAGGAGAAGAAGAAGAAGAAGAAGAAGCAACAGATATTTTTAATGAATGAATGCCCAAAATAGGAAAAAAAATGGAATCCACAAAACTGATTCAACCAGATATCCAGATTAAAAATTCTACTGAAACTATGTACAGAAGAATGAATTAATGTGAGAACAGAATATCAGATATAGAAGACAGGTTTGTAGTTAGCAACCATCAAAAGAATGATTTCATAAAACCAGCAAGGGACCATGAAAAATAATCCCATACTGTTGGGATGGCATCTACATAATACAAAGAATAGCATAAGATTGGTCAGAGTCCATGACAAAGCAGGAGATACCACCAAAAAAATGTTAAAAAAACAAAGTGTTTGAAAAAGAAATGACAGAAAACTCCCCAAGCATGGAGAAAGAATCTGACATACACATAAGTGAGGCATACAGAATGCCAATTAGCCATGATCAAAAACATTTACACCAAGACATAGACTAGTCAAGATTCCAAAAATTCAACACAAAAACAGAAGATTAAAATCTGTTATAGAAATCACATATAAAGGAAAGCCCATTAGAATCACAGCAAACATCTCAACACAAATTCTTAAGTCAATGATAGCTTGGAGTGAAATATTTCAAGCCCTAATAGAAAACAACATCAACCCAGATGGATGTACCCCACAAAACTATCTTTCAAACTTGGAAAAATGAGATACTTCTATGACAAAAAAAAATGAAGAAACTCATGACCATCAAACCAGCACTCCAAAACATTCTGAAGAACCTGGATCACACTGCAGAGACACAGGTGGTCATAAAGGCCATGTCACTCAGCTCCAGAATATACAACAAAAGTGAACAACAGCAATAAAGGCAAATCATACCTCCATAGTTGGTAAGTTGGGCAGATCACCACCTTAAAACAGAACTTGGACTATCTTCAGAGGAAGGGGAGTTGCAACCTGCAGTAGAACCTTGCAGAGTTCAACCCTATAGGAGGTCAGAAAGCCCAACTTGGGCCTTGCAACCAGAATTCAGCCTGAATCTCAGGGGTCTGCCTTTGGCTAGCTGAGACTAATTGGCTCAGTTCTGCACACTGCCACCCACATTGTCTATTGTGACAGGAGAGATACACACTGAAAGAGGCTCTTCAATTTTTTTTCTTTCTTTTCCTATTTTTAATTTTTATTTTTAAAATTTCATTTTTCCCATTCTGAAAATTCTTCCTTTTTTTTCTTCTTTTTCTAGCTTAGTTTCTTGCTTGCCCAAGTTATTCTTCGTCTCCCTTATTGTTCCTCTTCCTATCCTAATTCAGATTTCTTCTTACTTTTCCTTTTCGCTTCTCTTTTCTTTTCACTCAATGGTCATTAGTTTAAAAGGAAAGTGAGTACAATGTATAGCTTCCCTATTACTGTTAAATTGATATATTCTTATATTTGTTCTTGCACTGTCTTTTCCTCTTGACTTCAAGTTTCATAGCGTTTGTGTGATCATTCTGTGTTCTCTGGCTTCACATGAAAACTTCTCCTATTCTTTTACCTATTTTTCTCCTCCAAACTCCTTCTAAGTCCCCAACCTAAAAGGTAAAATTGTTATATTGAAGAGATTACTCACTATAAACATATTTTGGGGTGGTCCTGGATTTTGATTGAATTCACACTGTTAAAAGTGATAGATTAACAACTACCACAAATGGTGAATGTCTAAGCTGTGCTTGATGCTATTGTGTTGTTGATCATATCAATTGTGTTGCCAGGTTGTGATTGATTTAATGAGTTGTCCTTTCTGATGTTATGGAGATGGGAGTGTCCCCGAGTCATTAGAAATTCAAAACCTAAAGAGCAGCTATATCAAGAAGATCAAAGTACTAACCCAGGAATTAAACCAAGGACAGTCCAAAAACAAAAATAAAAATGAGAAAACACTTAAGCAAGGCACAAAGATAGACTTCCAGTTCACAAACAGCAAATTCTAGGGAAAATGAGGTGGAAAAGTCTGACAATCAACCACCAGGACACTCTGAAGTCATAGCACAAGAAGTAATATAACAAATCAATTGGGCTCTAGAAAAATTCAAATATTTTCCCAGATAACTATACAGATGGTGAGCACAATGAAAGACATGATTAGAGACTCAAGAAAATAAACTGATACAAAATAGATGAGCTAAGGACCATGATAGAAGCCATGAAGGCCCAGCATAGGAAAGAAATGGAATCCATGAAACAGATTCAAACAAGAGATTAAAAACTCTTTTGAAAGCATTGACAGCAGGATAAATGAATGTGAAGATAGAAGATAGGATTGCAGTTAGTGACCATGAAAAGAGAGATTTCTTAAAAACAGTAAGGGATCATGAGAAATCTATCCAACAACTCCTAGATGATGCAAAGAAGAATAAAATGAGACTAATAGGAATCCATGAATTAGGAGGAGAAACTACAAAAAACTTTAAAATCTGTTCATAGAATTAATGACAAAAATTTCCAAAATAGAGGGGAAGAATTTGACATACAGATAAATGAGGGATATGGGACCCTGATAAGCCACGATCAAAAAAATCTACAACTAGACATATAATAGTCAGGATCCCAGAAAGCAAACAGAAGAACAAAATACTGCAAGCAGTTAGAGTAAAGAAACAAATTACAGAATCACAGAAGACTTTTCAACACAAACCACCAGGTCAAGGAGAGCCTGGAGTGAGGTATTTCAAGACCTAAAAGAAAAACAGCTCCAACCTAGATGGATGTATCCTACAAAACTCTCTTTTAAAATGGATGGGGAAATAAGATACTCCCATGACAAAGAACACTTGAGAAACATCATGAATACCAAACCAGCACTCCAAACAAGTCTAAACAATATGCTAAAAAAGACAATGAAGGTCATAACACCGTGAGGCCCAAAAGAAAAAATCAATTAGGCAAGGAAGAAACTAAACAGGGAAAAAATTTAAAAGAGCTAACAACTGGACAATAACATGACAATTATAAGTCAATATATATCAGTTATAAGTATCAATGTCAATGGCCTCAATTCAACAATCAAAATATATAGACTGGCACAATGGATTAAGAAGCAAAATCCAACAATATGTTGTATACAAGAAATATACCTAGTTCAAAAGAAGCCCATAGACTGAAAGTGAAAGGATGGAAAACAGTTTTTGATGCAAGAAGAGCCCAGTAAAAAGCAGGGGTAACTAACTTATTCACAGACAAAGTAAATTTCAAACCAAAACTGATTAAGTAAGATAAATAAGGCCACTACATCCTTGTAAAGGGAATAATCCAGGAGTGAGAGGTGATAATCATAAATATATATGCACCAAATTCAAATGCCCCCAACTATACAAAACAAATATTAAGGGACATGAAAAACCAAATAAGCGCTAATACAGTTGTACTGAGGGACCTAAATACCCCACTATCACAAAGAGACAGATCATCTAGACAAAAAAATTAATGACAAAATAGTAGAACTGAACCAAGCTTTTGAACAAATGGACTTAATAGACGTCTATATAGTGTTCCACCCCACAAAATCAGAATATACATTCTTTTTGGTTACACATGGGTCATTCTCCAAAACAGATCACATATTAGCTCATAGAACATGTCGAAATAAATTCAAATGAATCAAAGTTATCCCATGTATATTATCAGACATAGTGCAATTAAGCTGGAAATCAATAACATAAGAAACCACAAGAACTACATGAACACATGGAAGTTGAACAACACTGTCCTGAACAATCAATGGGTCACAGAAGAAACTGAAGAAGAAATCAGTGAGCTTTTACAAATAAATGATAATCCCAATACAATATACAGGAATCTATGGGACATAATGAAAGCAGATCTATGTGGAAAATTCATACCAGTGAATGTCCACTCTAGGAAAATAGAGTGAGCTCAAATAAATAACCTAATGATGAATCTTGGGCTCCTAGAAAAAGAAGAGCAAGAAAAACCAAAAGCTCATATAAGGGAGGAAATTATAAAGATAAGAACAGAAATCAGTGCAATGGAAAATAAGAAAACAATACAAAAACTAAATGAATCGAAGAGTTAGTTTTTTGAAAGAATAAATAAAATTGATAAACTCTTAGCCAACCTTATCAAAAAAAGGAAAGAAAAGGCTCAGATCCATGCCACTAGGAATCAAAAAGGTGAAGCCACAACAAATCCAGCAGAAATCCAGAGGATCATCAATACCTACTTCGATAACATATATTCTAATAAAATGGAAAACACAGAAGAAATGGACAGGTTTCTTGTTACTTATGAATTACCAAAGTTGAACAAAGATTAAAAAAAAATCTAAACACACCAAGTACAATCAGTGAAATTGAAAATGGAATTGAAAGTGTACCAATGAAGAAAAGTCCAGGGCCTGATGGTTTCACTGCTGAATTCTACAAGACATTTAGAGAACAACTACTGCCACTGCTCTTTAAAATTTTCAATGAAATTGAAAGGGAAGCAATACTTCCACATTCATTCCTGGAAGCAAGCACTACTTTGATTCCAAAATCAGGGAAAGACCCAACCAAAAAAGAGGACTACAGGCCAATCTCCTTAATGAATATAGATGAAAAAATCCTTAATAAGATACTACCAAACAGAATACAGAGGGTCATCAAGAAGATCATACACCGTGAACAAGTCAGATTTATCCCAGGGATTTAAGGATGGTTCAACGTACATAAATAAATAAATGTAATATACTATATTAACAGAGTCAAGGACAAAAACAATATGATCATCTCAATAGATGCAGAAAAAGCATTCAACAATTCAACCTCTATTCATGATAAAAATTCTGCAGAAAATTGGAATAGATGGTATTTATCTCAACCTGATAAAGACTATCTATGAAAAACCAACAGTCAAAGTCACATTAAATGGCCAAAAACTGAAAACCTTCATGCTAAAATCAGGAATAAAACAAGGATGTCCACTATCACCACTCCTGTTCAATACAGACAAGAGAAAGAAATTAAAGCAATAAAGATAGGAAAGGAAGAAGTTAAAATGTCATTATTTGTTGATGATATGATACTCTACATTGAAGACCCAAAAAACTCTGTCAAAAGACTTCTAGACTTAAGTGACCCTTTCAGCAGAGGAGTTGGACACAAGGGCAACATTCAAAATCAATAGCCTTCTTGTACACAAATAACAGACTCACTGAGAAAGAAATTAGGGAAACAATTCCTGTCACAGTAACATCCAAAAAAAATGAAGTATCTAGGAATAAATCTAATGAAGGAGTCAAAAGAACTCTACACTGAAAAATAGAAACCCTACACTGAAAAATACAACACTCTGAAAAATGAGATCGAAGATGATATAAGAAAATGGAAAGATATCCCCTGCCCCTGAGTAGGAAGAATCAACATAGTGAAAATGACCATACTACTATGGTATACTACTAAAACTGCTATACCGAATCAATGCATTCCCAACTGCAATTCCAATGATATATCTCACAAAACAAGAGAAAATAATCCAAAAACCCATTTGGATCCATAAGAGACCTAGAATAGCAAAAACCATTCTAGGCAAGAGAGACATAACAGGGGGTATCACAATCCTGAACTTGAAACTGTACTTCAAAGCCACTGTGATAAAACCAGCATGGTATAGCAAAGAAAAGAACCTGAGGATCAGTGGAATAGATTGGAAGATATAGAAATAACTCTAGATGTACTCAGTTACCTCATCTTTAACAAAAGAGCCAATAATCCTCACTAGAGGAAAGATAACCTCTTTAATAAACTGTGTTGGAAAAATTGGATTTCAACCTGCCAAAGACTAAAACTAGACCCTTATCTTTCACCATGCACTAAACTAAAATCCAAGTGGATTAAAGATCTAAATATTAAAACAGAAAATTTAATTGTGATGGAAGATAAGTTAGGTAGAACTCTTGAGAACATTGGCATAGTAAAGACTTTATGAACAAATCATCAGTAGCATAGGAACTAGCACAAAGAATCAACAACTGGGATCTCATCATATTAGAAAGCTTCTCACTGCAAAGGCAACCACCAACAGAGCTAAGAGACAACCTACAACATGGGAAAAATGTTTTTACCATCTGTTCCTCAGACAAAGGACTGCTATCGACAATATATAAAAAATTCAAAAAAATCAGGACCCTCAAATATAAAGACACAGTTAAAAATGGGCATCTGAAATGAACAGACCTTTCACAAACAATCAAGTAAAAGCAGCAAATAAATATATGAAAAAATGTTCCACATCACTGGTCATTCGAGAGATGCAGATGAAAACAACACTGAGGTTCCACCTCATCCCACAAAGAATGGCTGCTATCAAGAAATCAACCAATAACAAATGTTGGCAGGGTTGTGGGGAAAAAGGAACCCTTCTCCATTTTTGGTGGGAATGCAGACTGGTGCAACCACTGTGGAAATCAATATGGATATACCACAAAGAACTATAATTAGATGTCCCATTTGACCCAGCTATCCCTCTGTTGGGTAGCTTTCCAAAAAAATTAAAAGAATCATACCAGCATGGTATACGCACACCCATGTTTATAGTGGCACAGTTTGTAATAGTTAAAACTTTGAAATAGCCCAATTGCCCATCAGTTGGAGACTGGATAAAGATGTGGTTTTTCTATAAAATGCAATACCACTCAGCCATAAAGAATGAGAAACTAGAGTCATTCATAGGAAAATAGATGCATACTGAGGCCATACTCATAAGTGAAATAAATAGGACACACATATTTAAATAATGAATAGTTTATCTGGTGTGAAAAACTAAAAATATAAATAAGATCCAAATTGTATAAATGATAATGTGAAATAGAAAGAAAATGGCTAAAGGTATAGGGGAAGTGGGAAGGGTAGGGGGAGGGAAATAAGGGACAAGAAATAATATGAAAAAGTGAAAAAATGGAAACAATGTCTTTACAAATAGGGGAGAGTGGAGAGGGTGAAGGGTGGGCAGAGGAATAAGAACCAAGATCTGTCATATAAAGGCACAAGATCCCAATGATGAATGTAACTGTACTGTATACTTTAAAAGTACCAATAAATTCAGTAGGATAAAAATAAAATATTTATAAATAAAACAAATACTAATGGACATGAAAAATCAATACAAACTAATACTATATTAGTGGGGGACCTCAATAAGCCACTGTCACCAATAGATAGTTCAACTAGACAAAATTAAACAAGGAAACACTAGAACTCAGTCAGTCTTAAACAAATGAATTTAACAGCTGTTTACAGAGTGTTCCACCCCGCAATATCAGAACACACACTCTTTTCAGCTGCACATAGGTCACTCTCCAAAATAGACCATACTCACTCACAGAACATATTGCAGAGAAATTGAAGTTATTCCCTGTATACCAGATTATAGTATGATGAAATTGGGGATCAATAGCAAAAGAAGCCACAAGAATAACACATGGAGACTGAACAACACACTTCCGAATAACCAGCTGGTCACAAAAGAAATTAAAGAAGTAATCAGACAGTTTCTACAATTAAATGACAATGTCAATACAACATATCAAAATCTATGGGACAAAACAAAAGCAATCTTATAAGAAAAATTCATAGCAGTGAATATTTATATTAGCTCAGTTAAACAACTTGATTCTGAACCTCAAACTTCTAGAAAAAGAAGACCAGGACAAACCCAAAGCTCATACAAAGGAGGCAATTATAAAGATCAGAGCAGAAATCAATGCAATAGAAACGAAAGTATGATATAAAAAAATCAATGAAGGAGAGAGTTGGCTATTCTAAAAAATAAAAAAAATTGACAAACCTTTAGCCTTATCAAAAAAAAGGAAAGAAAAGGCCCAAATCCATGCAATTAGGAATAGAAGAGGTTAAGTTGCAATGGATGCAGCAAAAATCCAGAAGATAATCAATACCTACTTTGAGACTCTGTACTCTAATAAACTAGAAAATACAGAAGAAATGGACAGATTCCTAGATACATATGAATTACCAAAGTTGAACAAAGAAGACCTAAAAATTCTAAACAACCCAATATCAATCAATGAAATTGAAAATATAATTAAAACTTTACAACTAAGAAAAGCCCAGACCCTGATGGCTTCGCTGATAATTCCACAAGACATTTAGAGGGGAACTACTGCCACTACTATTTAAACTCTTCAATAAAATTGAAAAGGAAGAAATATTCCCTAATTCATTCCTGAAAGCAAGCATCACCTTGATCCCAAAAGCAGAGAAAGACCAATTGAAAAAGAGAACTATAATAAGCTAATCTCACTAGTGAACATAGATGCAAAAATCCTTAATAAGATACTGGCAAATAGAGTGCAGAAGGTCATCAAGAAGATCATACACCCGGACCAAGTAGATTCATTCCAGGGATGCAGGGATGGTTCAACATATGCAAATAAATAGAGCAAAAGACAAAAAGCATGGGATCATCTCAACAGATGCAGAAAAAGTGTTCAACAAAATTCAATACCCACTCATGATAAAAATTGGAATAGATGGTCTCTACCTCAATCTGATAAAAGACATCTATGAAAAAAATTGTCAAATCTGAAATCCTTCACAATAAAATCAGGAACAAGACAAACATGGACACTATCACCACTCCTGTTCAATATAGTTTTGGAAATATTAGCCATAGCAATTACACAAGAGAAAGAAATAAAAGGAATAAAAATAGGAAATAAAGTAAAATTGTCACTATTTACAGACAACATGACACTCTATATAGAACACCCCAAATACTCCAACAAAAGTCTTCTAGACTTAATAACAAAATTCAGTAAAGTAGTTGGATACAATGTCAACACAAAAAAGTCAATAGCTTTCCTGTACATGAACAACAGACTCACCGAGAAAGAAATGGGGCAGCCAATTCCTCTCACAATAACATTCATAAAATTGAAATACCTAGGAATCAACCTAATGAAAGAAATCAAAGACCTTTACTCTGAGCAACTATAGCACTCTGAATAAAGAGATTGAAGATGACATCAGAAAATGGAAAGACATAACTTGCTCCTGGGTAGGAAGAACCAACATAATGAAAATGGCCATACTGCCAAAATAGCTATACAGATTCAATGAAATCTCAATTAAAATTCCAGAAGCATACTTCATGGACCTTGAGTAAAGAATCAAAAATTCATCTGAGCTGGGCATGGTGGCACATGCCTCTAATCCAAGAATGAGGGAGGCTGAGGCAGGAGGATAGCTGTGAGTTAGAGACCAGCCTGGGCTACATAGAGAGTTCCAGGTCAGTCTCAACTACATAGTGAGACCCTGTCTCAAAAAAAAAAATTCATCTGAAACCAGAAGAGACCTAGAATAGCAAAAGTAATTCTAGGCAATAAAGGCAAGGTAGGGGGTATCACAATCTCCAACTTGAAACTAGGCTATAAAGCTACTGTGATAAAAACAGCATGGAACTGGCAAAGAAACAGAAGTGATAACCAGTAGAACAAATTGGAACACAGAGAAACAACCACAGACATAGTTAGCCACTTCATCTTTAACAAAGGAGCCAAAAACCCTCGCTAGAAGAAAGATAGCCTCTTTAATAAATGGTCCTCAAAAAGTTGGGTTTCAATTTGCCCACGAAAGAAACTAGACATATGTCTCTCACGATGCACTAAACTAAAATTGAAATAGATTAAAGATCTAAATTTTAACAAAGAAATGATAAACTGGCTGGAAGAGAGGTTAGGTAGAACTCTTGAAGACATTGGGATAGGAAAAGATTTTATGAACAATACCTCAGTTGCATGTGAACTAACACAAATAATCAACTAGTAGGATCTCTTCCTATTAAAAAGCTTCTTCACAGCAAGAGAAACCACCAACAATGTGAAGAGACAACCCACAATGTGGAAAAATATTTTCACCAGCTATTCCTCAGACAAAGGTCTACTATCTAAAATATATAAAGAACTTTTAAAAAATCAAACCTGCCAAATTAGAAGACCCAATCCAAAAATGGGCATCTGAAATGAACAGATATTTATGAGACAAAGAAGTAGAAATAGGGCTGGTGATTTAGCTCAGTGGTTCTGCTGCCTGCCTCACAAGCACAAGGACCTGCGTTCAATCTCGGTACAAAAAAAGGAAAAAAAAAGAAGAAGCAGAAATAGCAAAGAAGCATATGAAAGAATGTTCAACATTACTGGTCATCAAAAACAAATGCTTTTGGGGCTGTGCGGAAAAAGGAGCACTTCTTCACTGTTGCTCAGAGTGTAGACTGGTGCAACCACTGATTTTCACTGTGGAAATCAGTATGGAGATACCTCAAAGAACTAGGATTGGAAGTCCCATTTGACCCAGCTATACCCCTGTTCCCAAAAGAATTAAAAGAATCGTACAACAGCAATATACATGCACCCATGTTCATAGCAGCATAGTTTGTAATAGCTAAAACTTGGAAACAGCTCAATTGCCCATCAACTGGAGACTGGATAAAGAAAACGTGTTTTTTTAATAAAATCAAGTACTACTCAGCCATAAAGAATGAGAAATTAGAGACATTTGTAGCTAAATCGATGATACTTTTTTTTTCTTTCATTGAGTTTTTTGGTACTTTTTAGGTGTACAGTACAGTTAAATTCATTATTAGGAACTTGTACCTTTACATGACATATCTTGGTTCCTATTTTTTCCCCACAACCCTACCCTCCCTTCACCCCTCCACCCTTTCCTATTTACAAATACTTTGTTTCCATTTTTTCCCTTTTCTCATATTTTTTCTTTTCCCTTCCTTCCTTTCTCCTACCCTTCCCACTTCCCTTACTCCTTTAGCCCTTTCCTTCCTCTCTCACATCATTACTTATACAATTTGAACCTTATTTATACTTTTAGCTTTTCACATCAGAGACGATATTCAGTATTTATATGTGTGTCCTATTAATGAGGCAATACTCTTAAGTGAAATAAATAGGACACATATGTAAATACCTTATAATTCCTCTGGTATGAGAAACTTAAAGAGTAAATAAGGATCAAAAGCCATAATAGATAATATGAAATAGGAAGAAAAAGGGCAAAGGGGAAGGGGAGGGGGAGGGGAAAGAAAAGAAGGGAACGGAATTAATATGAGAAAATTTAAAAAATGGAAACAAAGTATTTGTAGATGGGGAGGGGTGGAGGGGTTGAAAAAAAAAAGGAAGGGGGAGGGGGAGGGGGAGGGGAAAGAAAAGAAGGGAACGGAATTAATATGAGAAAATTTAAAAAATGGAAACAAAGTATTTGTAGATGGGGAGGGGTGGAGGGGTTGAAGGGAGAGCAGGGGAATGGGGAAAAATACGAACCAAGATAGATTATAAAAACGTACAAACTTCCAATGATGAACATCATTATATTGTATACCTAAAACATAGCAATAAAATTAATTTTTTTAAAAAGAGAAACCAGATCTAGGTTCTCTGGGACAAACAGCCCCCACAGGCTGGTCCCTGACGAAATCTACACACAACTGTATTCCACACTATATTCAATATTGGAACATCCAACGTGGCTGAGTAGAGGAAGAACCACATCAGAGAGAGTCAGAGAACATCAACAAGAAATACAGAGGAAAGAGGACAAGATGGTGGAGGAGTGAGTTCCAGCAGCTCAGTTTCTCCAGGACAAGGGGTTTGAATTCTGGAGTTGGAGACGGCAGGAAGAATATGAGTCTCTGATTTCTGAGAAACCTTCCAGTAGTAACAGGCGGTGAGACTGCATTGAAAGCATCTCAGGACACAGTAGTACAATGCAGGAACAGGCTAGGAAGACACTGTGGTAAAAGGCTGTGAGTTTGAACTTCAATCCCAGAGCAGCCCTCTGGTGACTTCATACTGTCAAGGTACCACAGTTGATGAGGAAAAGATGGTCACTGAAGACTGTTGGCAGATAGCACATTGGGGTAAGTCCTGGAGAAAGGCAGGGACTGGTGATCACAGACCCACGCACCATATTCAGCCTGAGTTATCCAGGATTGGAGGCTCACACTGGCATCGTGTTCCTATTGCTAAAGGGAGAACCAAACCAGGGCATCATAGTATGTTATTTCTCAACTAGCCCTGATACACACGACTGAAACAGATTAGCCTATTACTGCTGTGATTGAATTGATCCCACAGGAATAATACTGACTCAGTGGATAATTTAATGCCAGTGAACTTGTCTGCCCAATTCACCATCTCACCCAGGAAAAGGACAGCAAGAGTTTCTAACCCAAGAACTCAGAATGGATGAAATTATTCAAAAATGCCTGCAACCTCGCAGAAAGAGACCCTGAGTTTGAGTTATCTCCAGTTTTGCAGAGGAGAGATCGTAGTGGTAATTGGGGTGTGAACACCCAGACTATCTGGCAAAGAAGCTACTTGGGAATCATATATCCAATAGCTCATTGGAATATCTAATCTGTATTCCCATCAGACATTTTATCAATCTAAGTTTTTGTGTGTTTCTTGACTTATTTAGCAAAATGGGGTTATGCTCCTTTATGGTTTCATGAGTGTATTACGTGGTTACTCTTGTATATTCCTGTTTTCATTTGCTCTGATTTAACAGGTGTTTAGAAAATAAAAGTGGGGAAGGGACTGGGGATTTAGCTTAGTGGTTCCACTGTGTGCCTTGCAAGTGCAAGGTCCCAAGTTCAATCCCTGGTACAAAAAAAAAAGTGGGAAGAGTAACTGCAAGGACTATCATATATAAATATTATAAGACTGAATCTGTTGATATTGTTATACATCAAAGCAATTCTTGCAACAAAACATAGGGACAGAGTCAAAAGAATTAAAGTAAATAACTGAAGGACTAAATACTACAACTGGATGTACAAAACTGAAAATTATTCATGGGGAAGCAACATCTTCATATGCGCTTCTCACTTCTATAGTCCCTAACTTGCAGTAACCACCACCACCCCTCAAAAAGAGAAGACAAAAAAGAGGGGGACACGTATAATTGTTAAAGATAGAGAGAGAGAGAGAGAAAGAGAGAGAGAGAGAGAGAGATACAAGAAGGAGAATAGGGAAGAAAGAAAATAAAAGATCTCCTCACCTCCTGATCTCCCCCAAGACAGAGCAATGAGTTACAAAGGGAGAAGAAAACAAATACTAGATAGCAGAACTCTATGAATATTTCTTAGGAGGCATAAAGAAAATAGATGAGTTCAAAGAGGAAATGAACCAAAAAATTACACTCAATATGTCCCTAGTGAACTTCAGGGAAATAAGTAAAACACGTGACGAGCTAAGCAAAACAGTCCAAAATTTGAATGACAGATTCAACAAAGATAGCATTCTCAAAAAGATGCCAGACAGAAATACCTGAAATAAAAAACAGTACTGAATTCATACATTCCAGAAATGACCATCATAAAAACAGAGTATCTGATATTAAGGACAAAATAGTAAAATATGATAAAGAGCTCAAAGAAGCCAAAAAGAAAATAAGAGAACAAGAGACGACTATCCAGTAGCTACTAGATGACAAGAACAATGTAAGACTAATCAGAGTTATAGGAAACCTAGAATATTGCACAGATGGATTCACCAACATGCTTACAGAAAACTTCCATAAGAAAAGATTTTTTAAATATAAGTAACTGATGCTTATAGAACAAACAATTATGAAAGGAGTTCACTAAGGCATACCTTCATTAAATCCACTGATATCCAGCAAAAACCCAAAATTTCAAAGGCAGCTAAAAGAAAAAAACATCACAGATAAAGGTAAAACAGTTACAATCACAGCAGATTTTGTAACACAAACCCTGAATACCAGAAAGGCTTGGAGTGAAGTATTTCAAGCCCTAAGAGCAAATAACTTCAAACCAAGATTAACTTACCCAGCAAAGCTATTCTTCAAACTAGATGGAGAAATAAGGTATTTCCATGAAAAACACCATCTCAAAAGATTTATGAGTGCTAAACTAGCTCTAGATAAAATACTCAAAAATATTCTCAACAGAAACAGATTGGATGCACCTAAAAACACAGAGGAAACTAGTGAAATCAGTAGATAAAGAGATAAAATAACAACCAAAACAAAGCAAAAGTAAAACAAATGATTTACCAACAGATAAAGAAGGTAACAATAGTATATAACCACCATATCTCAGTAATATTTCAATATTAACAGTCTCAACTCTCCCATTAAAACATAAACTAGCAGACTAGATTTAAAAAAAAAAAAAACCTAATCCAACAATCTGTTGCATTCAAGAAACTCATCTAATGCAAAAAGATATTCAAAGACTGAAAATGAAAGGATGGAAAACAATATTCCATTCACCAGGATCCAGAAAACAAGGAGGGGTAGTAATTCTATATCAGACATGGTAAACTTCAAGTTAAAATGGATTTGAGGGGATTAAGAAGGTCATTACATACTGGTTAAAGGAACAATTCAATGAGAAGAGATAACACTGATAAACCTATATGCACCAAATATTGGAGCACCTATCTTCATGAAACAAAAACTATTGAAATTAAAAGATTAAATAAGCATTAACAAGGGCCAGGGATTTAGCTCAGCAGTTCTGCCTCCTGCCTTGCAAGTGCAAGGACCTGAGTTTATCCCCGGTACCAAAAATAAATAAATAAATAAGCATAACAGAATCATAGTTGGGGATTTTAACACCCCACTTTCATAAAGAGACAGATAAACTAAATAAAAAACTAATAAACAGGGATGGGGATTTATCTCTGTGGTTCGGTGGCCTGCCTTGCAAGCACAAGGATCCAAGTTTGATCCCCGGTACCAAAAAAAAAAAAAAACTAATATAGAAATTTCAGAGCAGAACCACACCCTCAAATACATGGAATTAATAGATATATACAGAGTATTATGGCAGAGTATATCTTCTTTTCAGTAGCACATGGTACTTTTTCAAAATAAGTCACATACTAGTCCATAAAGTCTGCTTAAGTAAATATAAAAGAATTGAAATCACACTATGCATATTACCTAACCACTGTTGAATGAAAATAGAAATCAATGACAGAAGAAATTTTGAAAAAGACAGAACCTCCTGGAAAATAACAGCATACTCCTCAACAACCAATGGGTCATAGAACAAATCAAAGATGAAATTTTAAAATGACTGGAAGTCAATGACAATGACTGTACAACTCAATGAAACCTCTGGGACACTATGAAAGCAGTTCCAAGAGGAAAGTACATTGAAATCAATGCTTGCATTAGGAAAATAAAGCAGGGCCAAAGAAATAACCTTATGAGAAATCTTAAGATACTTGAGAACCAACAACAAACCAGCCCCAAACTGAAATTAAGGAGGGAGGCAATAAAGATGAGAGCAGAAATCAATGAAATTGAGACTTAAAAAGCTGTAAAAAAATCCACAAATCAAAGAGCTGGTTCTTCAAAAGAATAAATGAAATAGACAAGCCCTTAGCAAGACTCACCAAGAGAAAGAAAAAAGAATCATATCGATGCAATTACAAATAACAAAGGTGAAATCACAACAGACACTGTCAAAATCCAGAAGACAGTAACTACTTGGAAAAATTATATTCCAACAAATTAGCAAATTTTGAAGAAATGCACAGATTTCTAGACACATACAAACTACAAAAACTAGTCCAAGAAGACATAAATGTGCTTAAGAACAAATGAAATTAACTCAGTAATAAAGAATCTACCAAATTAAAAAGCCCGGGACCTGATGGATTCACAGCTGAGTTTTACAAAATCTTTAAGGATGTTACAACACCAATACTCCTCAAGTTCTTTAAAGAAATTGAAAGGGATGAAGTACTCTCAAATTCTTTTATGGAAGCCAGTATCATCCTAACCCAAAAACCAGATAAAGACCCAACTAAAAAGAAAACTATAGGCCGATCTCCTTAATGAACATAGATGGAAAATGTTCAAAAGATATTAGCAAATAGAATGCAATTCATTACCAAAACATCATACATCATGATCAAGTCAGTTGCACCTCAGAGAAGGAAGGATAGTTCAACATATGTAAATCTATAACTGTAATGCATCACATAAACAGGAGCAAGATCAAAAAACACATGGTCATATTAATAGACCCAGAAAAAGCTTTTGCCAAAATCTAACACCCCTTCATGTTAAAACTTTGAAAAATACAGGCATAAAAGGATCATGCCTAAATATAATAAAGGTTATTTATGACAAATCAATTGCCAGCAACATACTAAATGGGGAAAAACCAAAAGCACTCCCCCTAAAATCAGAAACAAGATGGGGATGTCAACTATCATCTCTGTTATTCAACATAGTACTTGATACATTATTCAGAGCAATTAGGGAATAGAAAGAAACAAAACAAACACATATGGGAAAGGAAGAACTCAAATTATCATTATTTGCAAATCACATGATCCTCTACATAGAAGACTCAACTCCACCAAAAAACACTTAGAATTAATAACTAATTTTAGTAAAGTAACAAGATATAAGATCAATATACAAAAATGATTAGTATTTGCAAATACCAACAATAAACAGAATGAAAAGGAAATTCTGAAAACAATGCCATGCACAGTCACTTTACAAAAAAGGAAACGAATGAAAAAGCTGAAGCCACAATAGATCCAGCAGAAATCCAGAGGATCATCAATACCTACTTTGAGAAATTGTACTCTAATAAAATGAAAAACACAGAAGAAATGGACAGATTTCTAGATAATTGTGAATTACCAAAGTTGAACAAAGAAGATAAAAAAATTCTAAACACCCCAATTACAACCAGTAAAATTGAAAATGTAATTAAAAGTTTACCAGCAAAGAAAAGCCCAGGTCCTGGATACACCACTGAATTTTACAAGACATTTAGAGAAGAACTATTGCCACTACTCTTTAAACTTTTCAATGAAATTGAAAGGGAAGCAATACTTCCAAATTCATTCCTGGAAGCAAGTATCACTTTGATTCCCAAACCAGGGAAAGACCCAGTCAAAAAAGAGAACTGCAGGCCAAGCTCCTTGATGAATATAGATGCAAAAATCCTTACTAAGCCAGGGATTTAGCTCAGTGGTTCTGCTGCCTGCCTCACAAGCACAAGGTCCCGAGTACAACCCCTGCTACCCAAAAAAAAAAAAAAAAAAAAGAAATATAAATCAAGATTAATATAACATCAGAAAAAGCAGATCTATTTGCTGGGCATGGTGGTGCACGTCTGTAGTCCCACCACTCGGGAGGCTGAGGCAGGAGCATCACTGTGAGTTTGAGACTAGCCTGGGCTACATAGTGAGTTCCAGGTCAGCCTCAACTTCATAGTGAGACTCTGTCTCAAAAAAAAAATTAGCTTAACAAGATACTAGCAAACAGAATACACAGGGTCATCAAGAAGATCATACATCCTGACCAAGGAGGATTTATTCCAGGGATGCAAGGATTCAAAATACGTAAGTCAATAAGCTTAATATACTATACTTACTTAAAAGAGTCAAGGACAAAAACCATATGATCCTCTCAATAGATGCAGAAAAAGTATTTGACACAATTCAACACCCATTCATGATAAAAAAAACACTGCAAAAAATGGAAGAGATTATCTATATCTCAACTTAATAAAGGCTATCTATGAAAAACCAACAGCCAACATCATATTAAATGGCCAAAAACTGAAAACCTTCACATTAAAACCAGGAACAAGACAAGGAGGCCCAATATCACCACTCCTCTTCAATATACTTCTGGAAACATTAGCCACAGCAAATAGAAAAGAAAAAGAAATGAAAGTAATAAAGACAGGAGAGGAAGGAGTTAAACTGTCATTATTTGCTGATGGTATGATACTCTACATTGAAGACCCAAAGAATTCCACCAAAAGACTTCTAGACTTAAATGACACTTTCAGTAGAGTAGCTGGATACAAGTTTAACATTCAAAAATCAATAGCCTTCATGTACACAAATAACAGATGCACTCAGAGAGATTCAGGAAATAACTCCTTTCACAATAGCATCCAAAAAAGTGAAGTATCTAAGAATCAATCTAATGAAAGAAGCAAAAGACCTCTACAATGAAAACTACAGCACTCTGAAAAAAGAGATGGCAGAGGATATAAGATAATGGAAAGATATCCCCTGCTCCTGGGAAAGAAGAATCAACATAGTGAAAATGGCCATACTACCAAAACTGCTATACAGATTCAATGCGATGCCAATTGAAATTCCAACAGTATATTTCACAGAACTAGAAAAAATAATACAAAAATTCATTTGGATCCAGAAGAGACCTAGAATAGCAAAATCCATCCTAGGCAACAGAGACATGGAAGCAGATATAACAATTTCCAATTTGAAAGTACACTACAAAGCCACTGTGATAAAAACAGCATGGTACTGGCAAAGAAACAGACCTGAGGATCAGTGGAATAGATTGGAAGATACAGAAAAATCTCCAGATGTACTCAGCTACCTCATCTTTGACAAAGGAGCCAACCATCCTCAGTGGAGGAAAGATAGCCTCTTTAATAAATGGTGTTGGAAAAACTTCATTTCAACCTGCCAAAGATTAAAACTAGACACTTATCTTTCACCATGCACTAAATTAAAATCCAAGTGGATTAAAGATCTAAACATTAAAAAGAGTCACTAAATCTGCTGGAAGATAAGTTAGGCAGAACTCTTGAAGACATTGGCATAGGAAAAGACTTTATAAACAAATCCTCAGTAGCATGGCAACTAGCAGAAAGAATTAACAACTGGGATCTCATCTTATTAAAAAGCTTCTATACTGCAAAAGAAACCATCAACAGAACTAAAAGACAACCTACAATGTCTGCTCCTCAGACAAAGTACTATTATCTAGAATATATAAAAAACTCAAAAAAATCAGGCCTCCCAAATATAAAGACCCGATTCAAAAATGGGCATCTGAAATGAACAGGCATTTCTCAGACAAAGAAGTAAAAGCAGCAAATAAATATATGAAAAAATGTTCCACATCACTGGTCATTCAAGAGATGCAGATGAAAACAACACTGAGATTCCACCTCACACCACAAAGAATGGCTGCTATCAAGAAATCAAACAATATCAAATGTTGACAGGGTTGTAGGGAGAAAGAGACCCTTCTCCATTGTTGGTGGGAGTGCAGACTGGTGCAACCACTATGGAAGTCTATATGGAGATACCTCAAAGAACTAAAATTAGAGGTTCCATTTGACCCAGCCATCCCTTTGCTGGGTATCTTTCCAAAAGAATTAAAAGAATCATATCACAGTGATATATGCACACCCACGGTTATAGCGGCACAGTTTGTAATAGCTAAAAACTTGGAAACAGCCCATTTGCCCATCAGTTGGAGACTGGATAAAGAAGATGTGGTTTTTCTATAAAAAGGAATACTACTCAGCCATACAAAATGAGAAAATAGAGTCAATCATAGGAAAATGGATGGATATTAAGGATATACTCTTAAGTGAAATAAGTCACACATATGTAAATATTGAATAGTTTCTCTGGTGTGAAAAATTATAATTGTACCAAAGATCATAATGGTATAAATGACAATTTGAAATAGGGAGAAAGGAGCTAAAGGTGTAGGGAAAGTGGGAAGGGTAGGGGAAAGCTAATAAGGGAAAAGAAAAAAATATGAGAAAATGAAAAAATGGAAATAAAGTGTTTGTAAAAGGGGAGGGGTGGAGGGGATGATAGGGAGGGCAGGGACAAGGGGAAAAACTGAGAACCAAGACCTGTCATGTAAAGGTACCAGATCCCAATAATGGATTTAACTGTACTGTATACCTAAAATGTACCAATAAACTCAATGAGGAAAAAAAATGGACAACTAAAATGAATAGAAACTTCCCAGAAGAAATACAAATGGCCAATGAATATATGAAAAATGGTCAACATCTCTGGGCACTAGAGAAATTCAAATTAAAACAACACTGAGATTTTATCTTACTCTTGAAAAAACGGTATCACCAAGAAATCAAATAAAAATAAATGCTGTAGAGACTTCAGGGGAAAAGGTACCCTTTTATTACTGGTGGGAATATAAACCAGTGCAGCCACTGTGAAAGCAGTACACAAAAGCCTCAAAAAAACTAAAAATAGAAATTCCATTTCACCCAGCTATTCCCTTTCTACTTATGTTTCTATTAAGGTTTTTGTATGTTTGGGTGGATTGCTTTGTTGTGTTTTGTTTTAGTTTGTTGTTGTTGTTGTTGTTTTTCTAGTACTGCATTCAAACTCAGTATCTTGGGCTTGCCAGGCAGGCATAGTGCTACTGAGTTACATTCCCGGCCCCTACCTACCTTCTAAAAGAGTTAAAGACATTATATTATATATTACAGTGATACACACAAACCCATGTTTATAGCAGCACAGTTTGTAATAGCTAAATCTGGGAAGCAGCCTATATGTCATCAACAGATGAATGCATAAAGAAAATGGTGCTGGGCTACAGGGTGGTGCACGCCTGTAATCCCAGCACTCGGGAGGCTGAGGCAGGAGGATCTCTGTGAGTTTGAGACCAACCTGGGCTACATAGTGAGTTCCAGATCAGTCTCAAATACATAGTGAGACCCTGTTTCAAAAAAGAAAACAACAAAAAAGAAAATGGAGTATTTATACACAGTATTTATACACAATGGAATACTACTCTGCCATGAAGTATAAATTTGAGTAATTTGTAGGAAAATTGATGCATTTTGAAACTAATGTTAAGTGAAAAAAATAAGATGTACTAGCTTAAATATCATAGGGTTTCTCTTATATAAGGAACCCAAAGTTTAAACAAATTAAAGAGCAGAATAGAAGGTAAATAATAGGAAACAAGGAAATAGGTCTTTTTCAAATAGTATGGGGACTGTAGAGACGGAGGGAGGGGAAAGGGATGTAAAGGGGACTTAAAAAATTAAATGTGTTATATACATGTACAAATTCCCCACAATAAATGTAAACATTATTGCAAATATATAGTAATAAAAATGATATTTTTTAAAAAACCTATGGGTGGGCCCTATTTTGGAGGGCAATTTCTATAATCTTGGTGAGTAAGGCTGTTGGCTTCAACTTCATTCCATGGTAGCACTGAGTGGAGATGCAGACACAGACAGATATCTTGAAACTAGGAGGTCATCCTCACCAGACTCGTTATTATATTACTTGAGAATTGTGAGGGAAAGTGGCAATGTGGCTGCCCACTCTTAGGTGAGTCATGCTGTCTTTTCCTGAAATGGAGATGCTTGGGTGTTAGCGGATGAAAATGTAAAACAGTTCTCAGGGATGTTTTAAGCCAAAAATACTGAACTGACACTTCTTTTTTGAAAAGTAACTCAGGCTGGATGCATGGGTCTCAAGAAATTCACTCAGATTGTTCTGAGGAGAAATGTGTCAGGAGCAATCTAGAAGGGAAGGAAGGGCCCTATGTTGGCTTCAATGGGAACACAGCTGCCCAGACTAAAAGATAAAGCTGAGGGGCTTCAGTGGAAATCTGAAGGCAACTAAAGTTTTGGCTGTCCATCAATGTAAAATGGGCAGTCATGGCAGGATGTGAAGCATGACAGAAGCTGACCTAAATCCCACTAACCAAAGTCCTCAGTGTATAGAGCTATTGGGTAGGGCTGCCAAATTTATTTTTCAAAAAATCTAGGATGCCCTGTAAAATCTCAGTGTCAGATCAACACTAAATAACTTTGTAGTGTAAGTATCAGCATAATCCATGCAGTATTTGGGATACATTTATAAAAAATGTATTCCTTGTTGGTGTGATATTCAAATGTAACTGGGCGTTCTGTGTTGGACCTGGCAATCCTAATACTGAGGCAGGTGGAGGCACAGCTCCTGCAGGAATTTCAGGGAGCCGGACCAGGACAGTGTGGTAGCAGAGAGTTCGAGGAGGCATCCCAGCCGAGATGGCCCATCAGCTGTACCATCTGTGTACAACTTTGGGAAGACAAGCTTCTCCACTCTTCTACATCACTTAGCTCCCAGCACAACTCTCAGAAGACTTACACGCCTCTTCCAGTCCTTCTAGCTGGCTCCCACTCTGTCAGATGATGGACCCCAGATGCCCGACGCCTGAGCGCAGCTCTCACAAAGCTGAGTTTCCGGTCGACCGCGTCGACCAGAGAACTGTGAAAGGGCTGCGAAACGGCTGTAAAAGGACAGCCGGCTCAGTAACACCTCCTCCCGCCCCCTTAGGGGTGGAGTCTGAGCGAGGACTGAGTGAGCGGCTCTCTCTCCCCTGACGCCGAGAGGCTGGGTAACATGGAGTCCGGCAAGATGGCGCCTCCCAAGAACGCTCCCAGAGATGCGTTGGTAAGTGCGAAGGATGAGAGACCGGACGTAAAGCCCAGCACAGCCGGGAGCCTGCGACCCAGGCCCAGACGAGGCCTGGAGGGTGGGCTCGCGCGCTGGCGTCAAGCCAGCGGGGTCCGCCGGAAGTACAGGTCGGGCGGGTTCTCCTTGGCCCCCGGGGACTCTCCTGCAGCTCTGCTGAGCCCCTCTAGAGAGTCGCTGCCGGCGGTACGGCGCGGGCCGGCAGCCCTGCTTTGTCTCCTGGGCCTCAGGCTTCCGCCTCGTTGTCTCACCCTATCTGTGAGCCCTGAGTCTCCGTGCCTGGGCTTCTGATGCTAGGCTTCCCCCAGGGCCACATCAGAAAATGACAACCAGCCGGAGTCACCCCTGCCTGTACTGGGAAAGCCAACCTCTGTCATAAATTAATTAATTAATTAATTAAAGTTTTGAGCGAGAGCATATAACTCATTTGGTGTAATCATTGGGAGGAACCTAGCAAAGGGGGACCTTGTATCATACTTAGAAATACTACCTTCCGTCCAGTCTTGATACTCATTACCTAGGTTATGCATCTGGCATTTTTATTTGAATCCACAGGTGATGGCACAGATCCTGAAGGATATGGGAATCACAGAATATGAACCAAGGGTTATAAATCAAATGTTGGAATTTGCTTTCCGTAAGTTGAGAAAAAACTTGTAAAACTTGTGAATTAGAAAAGATCATTTTATTGTAAGAACATTTTCAACCAAATTGTTATTAATATAGAAATAACTAAAGCACTAAAAAAGCTCAGGTTATAGGACAGTAGTGTTTACAGTGTACTATTGTATCTGTTTCAAATGTATCGTATGAATAGGATAATTAGACAAAACCAAAATACATAAACTTTTCTGGAATTAGTGGAACCTTTTATTAAAGTTAAGTGGCCATAAATATTAAGCTCTCTTCATATGCTTAAGGAAAAATTGTTTTGTTCTTAAAGGGTATGTGACTACAATTCTGGACGATGCAAAAATTTATTCAAGCCATGCTAAGAAACCTAATGTTGATGCAGATGATGTCAGACTGGCAATCCAGTGTCGTGCTGACCAGTCTTTTACCTCTCCTCCCCCTAGAGATGTGAGCAAACATTTATTTGAAGTTATTTTTACTTACAGTTTTTAAAGTTGTAGTTCTAATCAGAATTTGTTGTCCTCTTAGTTTTTACTGGATATTGCAAGGCAGAAAAATCAAACGCCTTTGCCACTGATTAAACCATATGCAGGACCTAGACTACCACCTGATAGATACTGCTTAACAGCTCCAAACTACAGGCTGAAGTCCTTAATTAAAAGGGTAAGTTTATAGTCAACTTTGCTTTTAAAAAATTATGGGATATGATAGGGGAATTTGTAAAAAGCAAATTCCTATGGATAATGCAAGAGATCAAAGCTTAAATTTTAAAAAGTTTTAGAGGAGAAGGAACTTTATTGTTCATCTAATCAAGTAGTCTTTTTTCACTTTAGTAAACTGAGACTGAACTCATTTATGGAGTGAATGGCAAAGCTATGCCTGATTCTCAGGTCTCATAACTCCCAATATTTCCTCTATGCTATAGATTTGCATGAGATATGATAATAGTGTAAATAATATACCATGAGGGGGAGTTGGACCAGCTTTCTTAAATAGGACTCTCCCACCACTGAAAAAAATTCTCTATATTAGGCCGTCTTTGTTTTCTGAAATTCTATGCTATGAGACTTTTATTTCTTTTTGGATTAAAATATTAACTAGTGAAGATTAAAAATCACAAGGAGGTTAGCTCCTATCCCCATTCAGATAAGAGTCCAGCTTAAATACCATACATATTTACTTAGATACTCATATCTAATTTTATATAGATATGTACATGTATATATGTTTGTGAAAACTCTAGTTTAAATATTGGATTTAGAACACTGAAACAGCAAAAACAAAACATTCTTGACATGGTTATCCACTAATAATTTCACTCTTGGTTAAGTTGAAATGTCAAATCTTAAGAAAAATAAAACTAACTTTTCTTTTAAATCCCCTAGGGACCTAATCAGGGGCGACTAGTTCCCCGGTTAAGTGTTGGTGCTGTTAGTAGCAGACCTACCACTCCTACTATAGGTAAGTAAAAGGAGGAAATAGCTTTTCTAGCTGGTAAAAAAGAGGTGCCTTAGCACTTGGTTTTGAACGATAATCCAAGTCAAAAAGTGAGTCAGAAATTCTTGTATGTCATCCTCTAGTGAAAGTGTACATAATAGTTGGATTTCAAAATGAGAAAGCTACAGAGTCTGACCCCAAATGAGTATAAAATTGGACATTGCCCAACACCACTGTTGGTATGAATTATTGTACCAGAAAAGAGTTTACCCTCTGCTGTATTGTTTCCATCTTTTATACAGATGCAGTTGCCAAATACACTTAAGTCAGCAGCCTTACTGTTAGAAATTTCTGTATAAAATGGAAATAGTTTTTAAAGGGGCAAAATGTGAAAAGCATAAGGATTTTAAAATATATATGTGTGTGTGTGTGTGTGTATATATATATATTTTTTGTTTTGTTTTGTTTTGTTTTGTTTTGTTTTGTTTTTGTTTTTGAGACAGGGTCTCACTATGTAGTTGAGACTGACCTGGAACTCACTATGTAGCCCAGGCAATCCTCCTGCCTCAGCCTCCCGAGTGCTGGGATTACAGGCGTGCACCACCATGCCCGGCCTAATTATGTTTTTATTACTAACAATTTTTAAACAGTAAGAGACTAGCTTGGGCAACATAGGGAAAACCTATCTTAAAACAAAAAAAAGGTCAGAGAAAGCCCCGTCAAGCTATGTCCTCTGTCCTTTTTGATAGATCTCTGTAATAGTTTGAACATTTTTACTTTCTGTTTGGTTTGGTTTGGTACCAGGGATTGAATTCAGGACCTCCCACTTGCCAGGCAGTCACTGTGCCGCTGAGCTACATCCCTGGCCTTGAACATTCTTTCTTTCTGACACAAGATGTTCTTTTCCCATCTTATGTATTTTCCTACCTTAGTCCTACAATTAACCACTTCTCCAAAGAGCGCTGGTTCCTTTTAGTGGAGAATAGGCTTTAGAAACTATCATTTAAGCCAGTCATGGTGGCATGTATCTGTAATCCCAGTACTATGGGAGGCTGATGCCAGGAAGAATATAACTATGAGCCCAGCCTAGGCAACTTTCCATATAGCTTAGGACAAGGCCCTGTCTCCAAAAAAGGTTGGGGATGTAGCTTAGTGTGAAGGCACTGGGTTCACTCCCTGGTTCTGAAAAGAAAAAGAAATAATTATTTGTTAATGTCATTGTTTGAACAAGGAAAAAGTGTAATTAGATTTCTTGATTTTTTTTTTCATTTTTTCTTGCTGGGTTTCTTAAGAAAAAATAGTCAAAATGCTTTCATTAAAAATTTCCCTTTTCAAAATATGAGAAAATGAAAAAATGGAAATACAGTGTTTGTAAATGGGGAGGAGAGGAGGGAGTGAAGGGAGGGCAGGGACAAGGGGAAAAAATGAGAACCAAGACCTGTCATGTAAAGGTACGAGATCCCAATAATGAATGTAACTGTACTATATACCTAAAATGTACCAATAAACTCAATGAGGAAAAAAAAAGTCCCTTTTCTTTTCAATGTATTAATTTTATAAATCTTACTGCTATAACTTGAATCCTGTAGCCGTTTTATACCTCTAGTATAAGCATTTGATTTTTGAGGTGTGAACTACATCTACTTCTCAGGATATAAGTTATGTTTCAGCATTTTAAACCTATCACACAGACAGGTATGGTGTTGCATGCCTATAATCCCAGCTACTCAGGAGGCTAAAGTAAGAGGATCACAAGTTCAAGGCCAGCCTAGGCAAGGTAGCAAGACCCAGTCTCAGCTAGGGATTTGCTCAGTGACATCTCGCCTGCCTCGCAAGCACAAGGTCCTGAGTTCAATCCCTGGTGCCAAAAAAAAAAAAAAAAAAAAAAGACGCAGTCCCAAAATAAAAATTTTAAATAGTCTGGGGATATAGCTTAGTGATAGAAAGCCCCTGCCTACCACATGCAAGGCTTCAATCCTCAGCACCACAAAAATAAAACCAACCTGATATAGTATTAGATATACATTTCTAATTACCTACATAGGATCTTTGTGAATGGAAATGTGCATATGTAGTCTGTGTAGTATTTTATCATACACTGTTTGTGGATTTGAGTATCAATTTTTAATTTTTTTTACTTTTTGAGACAGGGTCTCACTATGTTGCTCAGGCCATTCTCAAATTCCTGGCCTCACGCAGTCCTTCTGCCTCCGCTTTCCATATAGTTTAGGACTATAGGCATATACCAGCATGTTTGACAGTATCAATTTTTAAACTCCTAGTCCAGTGATGGCAAACCTTTTAGAGTTTTCAATGATAACAAGGACCCACTGTGGAACACGTGGCATAGGTTCACCACCACTGCCCTAGCCTGTTACATGTTTTAGGCAAATTAACAAATTTCAATTGTCAGTTGTGATTTTTATTCCTAGTCATTTGTTTTATATGCTGTAGAGAATTTTAAAATCTAAAATGAGGATGCTACCAAAAACTGTTATTAAAGATGTAAACTGTAAATTGAAAAAATTAAAATTAATTTTATATACTTTAAGACGTGAACATCTACTGTTCACTTTTAAAGCCTTAACTCAACTCTGTACCTTTTTTTTTTTTTTTTTTTTTTTTTTTTTTTTAGATCGAACTCGGGTCCTTGTGCTTGTAAGGCAGGTGGCAGAACCACTGAGCTAGATCCCCAGCTGTATACCTATTTAAATAGTTTAACAATTTGCCAAGAAAACATCTACTTACTGCAAAATTTTACTTTTCTTGACAAAATAAAATACTTATTTTGCCTCATTAAGCTTCACCAAATTCTTTGGACCACTCCTTAATACATGAGAAATCTTGCCTTAAGGATAGAACTATAAGGTACCACCTTCTGGGTTTGGGAAAAGAGCATAGGAACCCAGATTTCTGGATGCCTTTGGGTTTTATTTCTCCTTGGTCCTTAAAGATGATGCTGGTTACACTGTCTTTAGCAACTCTGACCCTGTGTAAAGGACTAGTTCCGGGGGAAAGGATGTATGGAAAGCCTACATCCCCAAAGGAAAACTTAAGACACATTTCCATAAATTTTTTTGATGGAAATGACAGCATAGATATTAAATCTTGCAAAATTAATCTATTAAACAAACATTTGTTAAGCACCTGGTAGGAACAAGGCACAAGAGCCTATGTTCACAAGGATGAAAAATGTTAGTCAAGGCGTATAAGCTAATGAGTGAAATAAGATACTAATAAAAAGACTCCTGTGATGTGTTTAGGGAATTTCAGTGGCAGGAAATTAGCTTTCTAACTGAGCAAATCAAGGAAAATTTTATAAAATAGGGTGAGAATTTGAGATGTGCCTTAAAATAAGTAGGAGTTAGGGGTACAGTTCAGTGGTAGAGCACTTGTGTAAGACCCTGGGTTTGTTACCCAGCACCACAGAAAAAAAGTAAGAAATAGAATTTAGCTGAGGGTTTTAGACTAGGTTGTCTCCAAGATCCCTTTGTGTTTAAAACATCTCTGAACACAGAAAAGGAGTAAGTTTCTTGTGCCCACCTGGCGATCCCAAGTCTATTTGATTGGCTTCTTTTTTGTTAGATGCATGTTGATTTAGATTCATAGGGATAGTAGACATCCTCTAATTCTCAGCAAGTGTCAAACATTAAAAGTGACACCTAAGGTAATTAGTAGATGTCTAGAGTCTTTGTTAGTTTGTTTAACATGTTCTTGATGGGGTCATAATTCATATGTCTCATAGCTGGGGAAGCTCTGATTTGATTCAGTTGTTTCTGACAGTTTGAACCACTGGTGGTATGTGCATGACTGTCCCATCGGGTGGCTGTACCACTTCTCGGGGGAAGGGGGTCTTTGATTACAATCATGCAAATAAAGGCATTGATTTAACAGACTAGATGTCATCATGTTACAATTCTAAAGGAAAACATTAAAATGATATAAAAAATTCTAATACAGTTTATTTGTAATAGAGCAATTATAAATGCCTATTAAATACACCAACAGTGCAAGATTTCCATGTTAAAATTTAGAGAATTAATTATTGATAAACTATTCATGAATATAAATACATTTAATTTAATGAAATAAATCTTGATTACTATAATTTTTAATTGGTATGAATAATATTAAATTTTATATTTGGGCAGTAATTATTCAAATATAAGCAACTAACTAGATTTAGTCTATTTTATAGACTTTTATATTAGTAAAAATTTTGATAAAAATGATAAGATCCATTTGTACCACCAGTGGTACAAGCTGCCTAATGGAACAGTCATTCATGTACCACCAGTGGTTCAAGCCAGTAGAAGTGTATTAAATTCCCAACTTAATCGTTTGTATAGCTAAAATTTGCCTACTCTGTATTAGATGCTGTTTGAAGAACTTTGTATGGGTTATTTTTACTTAATTCTAACAAGAATTTTGTGAAATGGGTACCATTGTCCCAATTACACAGATGAGAAAACTGAGGTACAAAAAGATTAGTTTCCCAAGGAAACCCAACTAAGAGGTAATGAAGCCTTGATTCAAACTCACAAGATAGGCTCCAAAGCCTACATTTTTTTACCACCATACTGTATTGCACCTTGCGGTTTTTATTCATTTGTTTTGTGGTGCTAGAGATGGAACCAAGAAATGCAGACATGCTAGGCAAGTGCTTTATCACTGAGCCACACGCCCAAACCAGTTTTGTAGCATCTAAATAAGTTTGTAAGCTTTTGAAAAGTCACTTTTTTCTTATTTGAAATGATACTTTGTCACCTTCCCTTAGTTTCTTGTGCTTTGAAGATAATTTCTGATAAGCTAATGAATGTAGAATATAAATCTATCTAATAAGTTATCTAATGTGTTCTGTTAATTTTAACTACAGCAGCCCCACAAACAGTGTCTGTCTCAAATAAAGTTGCAACTCCAGTGTCAGTGACAAGCCAAAGATTTACCGTTCAGATTCCATCTTCTCAGTCCACACCTGTCAAACCAGGTAACGCAAAGGTCGGGGGCAGAATTTGTGAGTAATTTACAATTATAGAACAGTTTACATTCTTATCCAAAAGGTTAAATTGTTTTAATATTACACTAGGAAGGTGGCAGTAATGCTGTAAATTGTATGACATTTTACATATATGTAACATTTTCATGGGGAGGGGAGAATATTCGACATGTTCACCAGATTGTCAAAGAATGCTATAAACTAAAAAATGCTAGGGTCCTAAAATTTAGGGCATCTTCAGGGAAAAAGCACTTAAGGTAAAAGCTCGAGAAAATCATACAACTTTGTGACAAATATGTGTGTGTAATCCAGAATGTAAATGTAAATTCAAATGAAAAGTATATCTTTACTTACTTCATAGAAGGATATATAACTATAAAGTAAATATACATATGGTTGGAATCATACTAAATATAATTCTGGAATAGCATAGTCCACTAATGCATATGTTTACATTTTTTTTAATTCAACTGCATACAATAAACAACTTTTAAAACCTATATGAGAAACATGATTCCTGGCCTTAAACATGTGCATTTAGTATGTTCTATGATGAATCCAGTGTACTAAGTACTAATTGAAATTTCAGATAGTTGAAATATAATAAAACCTCTCTAACTTTGCATTAGATATATTTAAGTAGATTTAATCTTTCTATATACATAAATCAGATGACACATTGTACCCTATAACTTACACTTATTAATTTCCAATAAAATAAACATTTAAATTTTTTTAATTAAAACTCTTAATGCAGTGGTGGCACACGCCTGTAATCCCACTGCTCAGGAGGCTAAGACAGAGGATTGCTGTGAGATTTAGGCCAGTCTGGGCTGCATAGTGAATTCAAGATCAGCTGGAACTATACATAGCAAGACCCTGTCTCGAAACAAAAAGAAAAAGACACTTTTAATGCAGTATAATTACCAGTGTTTCTTCTGTGACAGTGATGATGAACCTTTTAGAGCTTTCAATAATACAAAGAGCCCACTGCAGTGTGCATCCTGTAGGTTCACCACCACTGTTGTATGTAGTTGCACTCCATTATATTGAATTTTTTATTAGAATTGCATCCAGCTTTGTTATTTATTTACTTTTGACCATATGTTTTAGATTCTAGGTAATTCAAAGTTTTATGGGTATTTTCTTCTCTATTTACAGTTCCTTCAACCACTGCAGTTCAAAATGTTCTGATTAATCCTTCAATGATTGGACCCAAAAATATTCTTATTACCACCAACATGGTTTCTACACAGAACACAGCCAATGAATCAAACCCACTGAAGAGAAAACATGAAGATGATGATGACAATGACACTATGTAAGACATATAGTCTAGGCTAATCTAGATGCATTTAAAAAGTATAGTTGATTTTGAGTCAGTATACCAGAATAGAGCATTCTATATCTTCTTGTCTTAGAAAACTTAAATACAGCTTTAACATTTTTCACATTAGTTTAAACTGTTAGATTTCTTTAATGAGAATATAAGTGTTTTCTCATTAGACTTGAAGTACAAAAGTACTTGTTTTTTTAAGAGTTTTAATGTTGAGTCCTACCATGGCAATTGTTTTTGAAAGCAGTTTTCTGCCATTTATCACTGACAGCAGCACTTAAGTTTCAGTTTCCACAGCTGAGTCAGTGTTCTAAGTAACACTTAAATAAGTACTTTCTTTTTGTAAGATAAAAACGTCACTAACTCTTTTGACCAAATCTCTCAATTTAGGAAACAGCTTTGGAAAGGATAGATTTAGAGAGGTTCTAAATCCATTCTGAATGTGTTTAAATTCCTTGGTCTTCCCTGATTTCCCATTTTGACTCTTTTTCTACTTCCTACTTGTTTTCTGTACCAATCACCCATAGGCTTAAGTTTCACCCCATTGCCCCTAAATTTAAAAGGTTATAACTGGAACTTTTAAAATACCATTCCTGATAATACAGCTCAGTCACATTTTCATATTTTTAGAACTTGCTTTACATGCCTGATGTTCTGGTTCACTTGAACCTGAAGGTTTGTGTTTGCTCTTTGTTTTTCACTCCATACCAGAGTAGTAATTGGGTTTTACCCCTTGCCTTTCATGCCTCTTGAACTTTACTATGCTTTTGACATATAGTTTTGGGTCAGTTACACTGCCTTGTATTCCAAGTTGATAACTCTACCATATTTTATATTTTTTAGTTAATAGAGATGCCATAGCTGAAAATCTTCCTTGATAAGTAATTTACACTGGACCTAGCAAAATCACTGAAGAAAAAATGTTTTCTTCCCACCACATGCATATATGCTTTGGTCACTACTGCCTAAACCCTCCTATTGTTGTAATTCAGATAATTTTTCTAGCTTGTTACAGAGGATATCACACATAAAGTGAGATCAAACCTGAAAGCAGACTCTAAAGGTTCCCTTTCCTCTGTAAGGCCAACAAGGAAAAAAAAAGCAGTGTCGTATGACTTGCATTTAGGTGCACTCTTCATAAGTATCCCAGTATTGTTGCTAAATACCTTCCAATATTTCCACATCTAACAGTCTTATTGGTAAGATTACAAAGCTTTTTACAATATGAACAGACTTGTTTTATTTAGTTTAAGTAAATTTGACATGTCTGTCATAGGAATACTTATGCAGAATTTTCTGAAATAAATCATCATAAGTAAGAATTTGTAACCAAGGATCCTCAAACTTAGTCATAAATTTCATTTTAGGATGGTGCTTGACACATCTGAGAAATAGTCCAATAACAGGGAAGAAGTGTCTCATCACAGTTTGAGTGTTTAGGGATGTGAGGAAAAAGTAATATAGAAACTTTTTAAAAAACTGATTAACATCATAGGACAGAAATGTTCATTGTATAGCATAGATATTACTTGAATGTTCTCAGGGAGGTAGCATGTCAGAAGGCCTAGGTTCTAATCCTAGCTTCATTATTTACCAACAGTGTGACCTTATTTCACCTCTGAGCCTTGTTCTCCTTACTAGTAATAAGAAAATAATACCTACCCTACCTCCCTCACAGGGATGTTGTGAGGGTTTATTGGTATATGTGAAAAGTCTTTCAAAATTGTAAAATGCCATATAACTATAAGGAATTATTAATGAATTTGTTCCAAAGTTATTAATAAAAAGTTATGCTTATCAGTGATCTTTCATTTCTGATTGAAGGGATTCAAGGAAGGTGAATAAAGTACAGGAATTCTGAGGGCCAAAAAGCAACTGAGATTTTTTTTAATGGATGAATTATATATCAGAGATTTACTTGCTGCTTTTATTTGCAGCATGACTCATAGTAAAGCAAAGTGAAAATGAGTGAAAGAATATATATTTAAATCTGTTAAAAACAGCATGCTCTGGTGGGAATTTGTACATTTAATTGGGGACTACAATCCGAGTTTCCATTCACTTAACAAGTCAGGGTGCCCTTTCAAATGAAGACTGCTACATCTTTCAGATCTCCTGTCCCTAATTATTTCCAGCTAAGTCTGGTTTCAAAAATTTCAGGCAGCTCTTGTTCTCTAGCTTTTAGGTAGGTGGGTGGGTGAGTGAGTGAGTGTGTGTGTGTGTGTGTGCACGCGCGCGCACTTATGTGTGCTTATGTGTGCTTGAGACAAAGTCTCACTACCAGGCTGTCTTCAAACTTGTGGTCCTTCTGCCTTAGCCTCCCACATGTTGGGATTACAGACATGAGCTATGGAGTATCTGACTCAGTTCTTTTCTTTACAAAATGTGCTGATGGTGAATGGGTAAGAAGACTATCATCTCAAGTTCTTCCCTATACAAGAAACAAATATTTATGATCTGAGTACAAAGGAAAAGGCAGCATGGGAGGAAGAATGGAAGACTAGTTCATATTATGGTGATCCAAAGAGAAGTATTCAAGGGCCAGGGATTTAGTTCCACCGCCTGCCTTGCAAGCACCAGGTCCTGAGTACCCACCAAAGAAGTGAAGTATTCAAGTAATATGGAGCAGTGTTCATAATATGCCCCCATTTATATTTTAATATATGTTCATATACACGTGGTTAAGCTCTTTATATGCAGTAAGTAGCTCTAGAATGAAGGAAACTGGTCTTAGAAAGGTTGCTTCTAGGGAAAGAAGCCAGAAGATAAGGAACAGAGGTAAGAATGTATCTTATTACTGTGTACCCTTTTTTGATCATGAGCAGAGGGAAATTTTAGACATGAAAAAGAAATCAGGAAACAATGAGCTAAAGAATAGATTTGAATTCTTTGTTCCTAACATGGAAATATTTTTCTGTATGTATATATATGTGTGTGTGTGTGTATATATACACACACATACAGAAAAAAATATATATAATGTGTATATATATGTGTGTGTGTGTGTATATATACACACACATACAGAAAAAAATATATATAATGTGTATATATATGTGTATGTTTGAATTCTTTGTTCACAACATGGGAATATTTTGCTATATATATGTATAAAATTCTGGGAATTAGAAGTAAATTTATCACTTAAAGCCTATACTTTTATATATTTTATATATTAATTTTATATATTAAATCAGAAAGAGCACACTTGAACTATTCTATTTATATGCTCAGAAGTTGTCCATAATCTACTGTCTTCCTTGACTAACTTGTAAATTCTTCCTGGATATAAATACTGCCTTATATTTACTTCATCACATCTTAGGCATGTAGCAGGTACTCAAATCTTTGGCTGCTATCGTAGTTGTTTAAAACTAGAGTTTCTCAAATCATTCTCTGGATTAAAAAAAATAAATGGGGAAGATCCTGGAAATCTAGTCAGAAGTACTTAAAAGGTACAATCAGAGATGGGCACAGTAGTACACACCTATAATCCCAGCATTCTGGGAGGCAGAGACAGGAGGATCACAAATTCAAGCCCAGCCTAGGCAACTTAGAAAGACCCTGTCTCAAAAAGGGGGGTGCTGGGAATGTCAGTACACCAACAAAAAAAATCAGAGATTGATAGTTGATGGATAATGTTGGCAATTACAGTCTAGGTACTGGGTATATGTGTGGTTATTACAGTTTTTCCATTTCTCTGTGCACTTGAAATAATAATAATAGTTATTCTAGCTCTCTTCTGGTTCCATTTGAATTTTAGGATTGTTTTCTCCAGTTCTGCGAAGAATGCTGGGATTTTGATTGGGATTTGGATAAATCAGTATATCAATTCTGAAATATGGCCATTTTGACTATATTGGTTCTGTCATCTTCAATTCTTTTTGAGAGTACTGTAGTTTTTTTTCCCCCTTTTTCTTTATTGAGTTAATTGGTACTTTTCAAGTATACAGTACAGTTACATTCATTATTGGGATCTTGTACCTTTACCTGACATATTTTGGTTATCATTTTTCCCCATACCCTTCCCCTTCCTTCACCCCCTCTACCCTACCCTATTTACAAAGACTTTGTTTCCATCTTTTCCTTTTTTCACATTTTTTTCTTGTCCTTTATGAGAGTACTGTAGTTTTTGAGGTAGATGTCTTTTATGTCCTTCATTAGGTTAACTCCTTAGTATTTAATTTTTTAGTGCTATTAGGAATGTTATTTTTCCCTCATTTCTTTATCAGTGCATTTATACTTAATAAACAGGAGGGCTGGGGATGTAGCTCAGTGGTGCCACACCTGCCTTGCAAACACAAGGTCCTGAGTTCAATCCCCGGTACCAAAAAAGAAAAAAAAATTAATAAACAGGAACACTGTTGATTTTTGTGTGTTAATTTTATATCCTGCTACTTTATCAAATTTAGTTATTATTTCTAAGATAATTATATCTTAATATAATTATGTCTAAAATATCTAATTTTAAGATAATTATATATCTTAATTTATAAGATAATTATAATGTTGGATTTAGGGGGATCTTCTTTGTAGAAGATCTTATCACCTGTAAATAATGATAATTTGACTTCTTCCTTTCCTATACATTTTCCTTTTATTTCTTTTTCTTGTCAATTACTGTTGCTAATGTTTCAAGTACTATGATATGTTGAACAGGAGTGGTGATAGAGGACATCCTTGTTTTATTCCTGATATTAGATGGAAAACCTTTAGTTTTCCCCCATTTAATATATTAGCAGTAAGTTTGTCATAAATGGCTTTGAGACTAAGATAAGGTCCTTCTATAACTATTTTCTTCAGTGTTTTTATCATGAAAGAATGTTGGAGTTTGTCAAGGGCTTTTTCTGCATCTATTGAGATGATCACACAATTTTGTCCTTGCTTATATTTATGTGATGTAGTGCATTTATTGATTTGCATATGTTGACCCATCTGTGCATCCCTGGGAAGAAGCCTACTTGGTCATGATGTATGATCTTTTTCATGATTTGTTGCATTCTTTTTGCCAAAATCTTGTTGCAGATTTCTGCATCTATATTAATTAAGGCAATTGGTCTATAGTTCTCTTTTTTGGTTGGATCCTCATGTGGTTTTGGAATAAGGGTAATGGAAGCTTCCTATAATTACTGCAGAATTACTTCTTCCCTTTCAATTGCATTAAAAAACTTGAGGAGTATTGGTGTTGGAACTGTCCTGAAGTTTTTGTACAATTCAGCAGAGAACCTGTTTGGACCTGGGCTTTTCTTAGTTGGTAGGTTATTACTGCTTTGATTTCATTGCATATTTTTGGATTTAGGGTTTTTTAAACTTATTGATTCAATGTTGGTAATTCACATATATCTAGGAATCTATCCATTTCCTCTGAATTCTCCAGTTTATTAGCATACAAGTTTGCAAAGTAGATGTTAATGTTTTAATTTCAACAGTGTTCTGATTTCACTTTTTTCATTTCTAATTTCATTGATTTGGGTCTTTTCTCTCCTTTTATGGTTAGAATGGCTAAGGATTTGTCTACTGTTTTTATTCTGTCAAAAAAATCCGAGATTTGTTAATTTGTGTTTTGTTTTATTTGTTTTTTCAGTACCAGGGATCAAATTCAGGACCTTGCATTTTCAAGGCAGGCTCAGTACCACTGAGCTAAATCCCCAGCCCTGGGGTTGGGTTTGTTTTGTTTTGTTGTCTCAATTTCATTTATTTCTGCTTTCATCTTTATAATTTCCTTCTTTGTATTAGCTTTGGGTATGGATTATTGTTTTCCTGGGACCTTGAGGTACATCCTTAGGTTATTTATTTGGACTCATTTTCTTTTTCTGATGTGGGTATTTATGACTAGTTTTCCCCTCTTACGACTGCTTTCATTCTGTCCCATTCATTTTGGTATGTTGTACTGGCATTATCATTTAGTTCTAGAAATTGTCTTATTTCTTTCTTGATTTATTCTGTAACCCATTGTTTAGTTAAGAGTATGCTTTTTACTTTCTATGCATTTGAATAACTTGTTTTCTTTTGTCATTAACTTCTAACTTTATTGTGCAATGGTCTGATAATATGTGTGGTATAATTTCAATTCTTTTACATTTTCTTAAGACTGATTTATTGACTAGTACATAGTCTTATTTTGGAGAAAATTCCATGTACTGCTAAAAAGAATGTGTATTCTCTTATTGGATGGAACACTGTGGTAGCTATCTATTAAGTCCATTTGCTCAAAGGTTTTGATCAACTGATTTTTTTTATTAATACATGTTTGCAATTCATGCAGTTTACAATCAACTTGCGGAGTGGTTACATGTACATATTACAACTTGTTTCATTTTTTTTAATTCCTTTCCCCCTCTCTCACCCTCACCCTCCTCCAGCTCCTTTATCCACCTTTTTATATCTGTTGATATTACTTGTCTTAGCTCATTTTATGGCATATAGAGTTTACAATGATTGATATTATTAGGTTCTTTTACATGGCATCTTTATTCTTATTTCCCCTTCCCCTCCTATGTATCCCTTACCTTTTTCCCCTTGGATCACTTCCCTATTTGCAAGAAATCTGTCCCTTTATCCCTTTCTATCCATCCTTTATCATTTTTTGTTCATATTTTACCTCACTCAAATGAAAGCTACTATACGGTATGTAAGACTGCGTGTGTGGTTTATTTCACTCAACATATTTTCCAGGTGCCTCCATTTTCCTACAAATGTCTCAAATGTGTCATTCTTTATAGCTAAGTAATTTTCCATTATATATAAATTACATATTTTCTTTATCTAATCATCTGTTGATGGGTATTACAGGCTGCTTCCAGGATTTAGCTATTATGAATTATGCTGCTATAAACACTGGTATATGTATATTGCAACAGAATGAGGAAAAAATTTAAACCACCTAAAATTAAAGACCCAGTAAAGAAATGAGCAAAAGAAATAGACAGATATTTCACAGAGGAAGAAATACAAATGTTAAAAAAATATATGAAACAATATTCAGCATCTCTAGCCATTAGAGAAATATAAATTAATACAATGCTAGAAATCCATCTTACTCAGGAAAAAACGGTAATCTTTAGGAAATCAAACAATAACAAATGCTGGCATGGCTGTGGTGAAAAAGGAACCCTCCTGCATTGACGCTGGGAATGCAAATTACTACATTAGGAACTCAGTATGGAGATTTCTCAAAGAACTGAATTTAGAAATTCCATATGAACCAGCTTTCCCCCTTCAAGGTATCTTCCCCAAAGTTAAGTCATTGTACTTACAGCGATATTTCTTTCTTGATTTTTGTCTGGTTGACCTATTTATTTGTGATAGTGGGGTATTGAGGTCCCTCTACTATAATTGTGTTGATTTTTATCTGATCTTTTGTCCACTAGTACTTGTTTTATGAAGTTGGGTGCACCATTGTTTGGTCAATATATGTTAATTGTTATATCTTCCCATTCATTTATTCCCTTAACCAATATATAGTATCCTCCTTTACCTCTATCAGTTTCAGTTTCAAGCCCACTTCACCTGAATATCAGATGGCTATACCTGCTTTTTTTAAAGTTCCTGTTGCATGGAATATTGATTTGTGTCCTTTGATTTTTAATCTGAGTTTCTTTATTGATTCAGATATTTTTTTTCTTTCTTTTATTTTTGGTACTGGGGATCAAACTCAGGCCCTTGCGCTTGCAAGGCACATGGTGGAACCACTGAGCCAAATCCCCAGCCCTGTTGATTAAATGTGTTTCTTTTTGTTTTGTTTGTTCTTTGAGACAGGGTCTCTATATGTATTTGAGGCTGGACTTGAACTTTCTACAATCCTCCCACTGCAGCTTCCTGAGTACTGGTATTACCAGGTATGCACCACAGTACCCAGCTAAATAAGTTTCTTGTATGGAGCATACTGTTGGATTTTGTTTCTTGATCCATTCTGCCAGGCTGTGTCTTTTGATTGGGGAATTAAGACCATTTACATTGAGTTATTATTGATAAGTATTGACTTGTTCCTATTATTGCTTTATTTTCATGATGTTAATTCCCTATTTTTCCCTTCTATTTAACTGCTTACCCTACCTAGTGTATTCATTCTATTAGATTTTATGTCATTGTTAGCTTCATTGTCTCATTGTAGGGTATCCTGGAGAATTTTCTGGAGTGCTAGTTTTATGGCCATGAATTTCTTCCGGCTGTCTTTATCATGAAAGTATCTCTTATTTCTCCATCAATTTTGAAAGACAGTTTTGCAGGATATGTCAACCTAACTTGGAAATTTTCTTTTGATCTTGAAAGACTTCACTACAAGCTCTCCAGGCCTTTAGGGTTTGTGTTAATAAAGGCTACCATAAGGAGGATGAGCAGAGAGGGGAAAGGGAAGTTGAAAGAATTAAGATGTGTTATGTACATGTACCAACTCCCCAGAATGAATGTAATCCTTATGTGCCAAAAACATGTACTAATAATTTTTTAAAGTCATAAAAAAACTAAGTCTACCCTAAGTTTAATGTAACTAGTAATTCATTGCTTTTCTCTAACTGCTTTTAAGATTCTGTTCTTGTGCTGGACTTCTGAAATTTTTACTTGATGTATTGTGGAGAGGTTATTTTCTGATTTTGACTATTTGGGATTTTTTTATGCCTGAATTAATCTGTATGTTAAATTCTTTCACTTTATTTGAAAAGTTTTCAGCTATTACCTTAGTAGACAGGTTTTTTATGCCACTTGTGCTGCATTTTTTATCACTAATTGATATTAATATATTAGTCTTTGTATTATCTAGGAGCAGTTGGGTCCATTTTTCATGATCTCTTTTCAATATACCTGTTATTAATTGGTCACTGACAACAGCCTTGTCTACTTTTAAAATTCTGTCTTCACATTAGTCACTTATGCCCATACTTTCAATAGATATTTTAATCTCCTTTCTATTTTGAGCCCTTTTATGGACTCTAATCCTTTTCTATGCTGGTCGTGCATGTTTTGTATCATTATTTGTTTAACTCTTACCATTAGTATCTTCTTTAGATTTGCTGGCTTTGGCCCCTCTCTTATTAGCTATATCTTCAGTGATCTTGCCAATTGCCTTACTGAACTGTTTTATTTGTTTTGTTTTTGTGACAGGGTCTCGCTTTGTAGTTCAGGCTGGCCTTGAACTCATGGTGATCCTCCTGCCTCAGCCTCCCCAAGTGCTGGGATTATAGGCATCCCATCACACCTGGCTGTTAAGCTGTTTTGTTATCTCCTGGTAGCATTTTGGGTAATTTGGGTGTAACGCTTTTGGTTTCCTTCCCTTCAATGCCCCATGGATAAGTTTTTTAAGAGCTGGAAGTTTAGGGAGACATTTTATTGGCTTGTCATGTCTTTTTTTTGTTTTTGTTTTTTGTTTTGGTACCAGGGATCGAATTCAAGTCCTTGCACTTGCGAGGCAGGCAGCGGAACCACTGAGCTAAATCCCCGGCCTCTATGTTTGTATTTTTGTTAGTTTATGTTGAGGCGTATGGGTTTTTTGTAGTAAAATGTTTTGTTTCTAGTATTGAGACCTCTTTAGTTAATGTCTACTTTTCAGTGGTGGTCTCTGGGCATGGCTCACTACTGGCCTTTGCCCTTTCCCAGTATCAACCACCTCTGTTTACTTCAGATGGGAAGTTTCAGCACGTTTCACCCAGTATCTCAGTGGTACCACCACCTGCCTCACAAGCACAAGGTCCCTAGTTCGATCCCCGAACCCCCCCCAAAAAAAAATACAGTATTGACAAACCTTAAGGACCAATAAAGTACCCCTCTTCTGCATAAAAAAGAGACCTATAATTATAGTACATAAATTAAAATAAACCAAATATTGACCTACTATTGACCTACAGTAAATTCAGTGGTACCTTGGTTCACAAACTTAATTTGTTCTATGATTCTGGGGAAGGTGACAACATTCATGTTTGTGCAGAGACGATGGCTGCAGCTGCGTTCATCACCCAATGCAGTTTGCAAATGGAAGCAAACTTTTGCCAAACACTTGTTTTTAAACAGAAGCATTCATGAACTGAGGTACCACTGTATATACTAAATGGAACTTTACCTGATAACAGTACCACAGTCTTCAACAGCAATAGCATAAAGTTGGCTATCTAGAAATTCATAAAACTTAGTAGTTATTCTAGTAAATGTAGAGGTGGTGGAGAAATGAAGAAAAGAAAAAATGCAAAATTTGAATAATTAATGGGATATGTGGAGAGAAAATTAAGATAGATGGTCCTATTAAAGCATAAAAGGAAAGTAATAGTGATGGAAAATTGTTGCTAGAAAGAGCAAGCATGAAAAAGAAAAAAACAGGAAATGAAGAGAAAAAAAGATTAGGAAAAGGATAAAAGGGAAACCAACAGAAAAAAAGTGGGGAGAAAAACTAACCCTAAAGAATAACCCAATTAAGATAAAAATAATACAAAATAGGAGCCAAAGGAAAAAAATTCACTATTGAATGGTTTCTATGATCTACTTCTTGGGATCTATCCAGACATAATTTTCTATGCCTAGCTTTAGAACCTATGGGTCTTTGAGGTACCCTCCTTATACTACAAGCCTCTCTGTTCATTCCCCCCAGACTATGGTTACTGTTGAAGCCAAGACATGTCTTTGCTCCTATTGGAAGATAGGAAACATAAACAGCCTCTAAGCTATTGGATGTAATTTCCATAGCCATGGGATCCAGTTGTTCCCTTCTCATCCAGGGGTTCTCTTCATCCAGAATCAGGTTGGTTAGTCTGCCTCTCCTGACCAATGCTGTACTCTCACATGGGGGGGGTGTTCTTCGGCACAGGTCTGTTCTCTCACATAGGAGGAGGGAGTCACCACTATGTCTGCTCTCTTGCCACTTTCTTAAGCAGTTGTAAAAGCACTCTTCCATCAGTTGCACTGTCAGGGCTACCTCAATATCCTTAATTGATTCAAAACATTTACCATTCTTGGTCATTAAAGCCGGTGCCAGGTCAGTGAATAAGGTAGATGAGGGCACACCATGTTTTTACAAGACTGCCTTTCCACTGTATTCACCAATATTGCCTTTCCAGCAACATTCACAAAATTTTTTAAGATATCAGAGACTTCCAGAACTGCTTCATAAGGTAACAAAAGCAGTGACTCTTTTGAGTGAGATTAGTGGCAATATGTCTTTTACCTATTAATTTTTTAAATATAAACATTCACTGTATATTTGATTACCCCTTATAAATTGAAACATTTACACTTCTGGCATATTTTAGAATGAAACAGTGATAGGAAACACAGAAAAGGTAATTTTTTAAAAACTTAACTCCAAAAGTAAAATTATATAATATAGTCTATTATATAGCTTAGCTGTGAATATTTATAATCACACTGAAAGCTTTTGATCTAATTATAACAAAACTGTACTGGGAGAATACAGGCTGTGACAGAGGTCATCTTCCATGGTATGAAATTAGTGTCTTAAAAAATTAAGACACTAACAGGCTGTTACTTAGAAACACTGACAAAAATAGCAGAAAAATGGTGGTCACCTCTGGAGAATGAGAATCACAAAGGGGAGGGAGGCCAGGGATTTAGCTCGGTGGTGCTGCTGCCTGCCTTGCAAGTGCAAGGACCGGTCCTATCCCTGGTACCAAAAACAAACAAATGGGAGGGAGGAGCTACGGCTTTTTTTCTTTTTTTGCTTAAAAATACTTATCATGATCATATCTAATAAAAACTGAAAAAAAGGGACATCTATTATAGATTAGGCCTTCAATAAGGAATAGACATTTACCTAATCTCTCTTCCCCACTGCTGCCAACCTATTTCTTGTGTTCAGAAAGACAGATATTTGATCCCTTCCTCAAGACTGTTCTTATACTTCCTAACAAATTATGACAAAAAACAATCCAGTTCCAGTGAATACTTTATTTAATAGATCATCAACTTCTCCCTCCCTACAACTGGAGTTCCATTTTGTTTCCATGCTGAGTAATAAACAGTGACAAAGCTAATTAGAATAAGCTACTTCAAAGACAGCTCACTTTAGCAGGCAAATAATAGATGCATTCTAGAATGCACAATAGTCACTAAGAAACTTAACTGAGAACGTGCAGAATGTAGTCAAGTCCGGGGTACAGTAAACATCAGCTGAGATGCAGTACAACTGTTTAAGGGTTCCTGATGCTGCATCCCTTGGGCATTAGCTGAATCTTGATGTGGAGAAAGGTTTAGCTAATGCCAAGTAGAGATGCAGAAAATACTATTTTGTCTTGGGGCTATGCACAGGAACCAAAAGGCAGGAAAGCACTAAACACTGCTGAGAGCATCCACTCCAGGAAGGACTTTACCTATTTCAGAGAGAGCACACCCACACAGACAGCATTACTATAGAGTGCAGTAAGATAAATCCCCCCCATCTCTCTTCTTAATGATCTATGGGCCAGGAGTTGAGCAACTTTTGTAATGTGGACCTCTGGTCTACTAAAATGCAACATATATAATAAGTTCTTATCTGCCCCTCTCCACCTCTAACAAATGCAAGTGCTTTATTTGAAGTTCTTCCATTTATCCTGCCCAGCTAATTAATAATGACTGTTAATGACAACACTACCTACAAACTATTCTCCATTCCACCCACAAATAAGCCAAAAAACAGGGAAGAACCTCACCTTCTAGGAGCTCTAAACTGGCACCACCTCCAGTGCTCACATGGCTGACTTTATCCTCTGTGTTCCATTTGGCACAGCAAGTAGCAGTGTCTCCACCTCCTGTTGAATGAAAGCCAGGGAAAAGAGAAAAGTTAAAATGAAGGACTAGCACCAAAACAGTAAGTAATCAAATAGTAACTGATGAACTCCCAACTTCATCAAGAATCTCCTCCATGAAGTATATGCCCCTTTAGATCTCAAAATCTACCAAAGCCAAGAGATCCAGGAAAAGTTAACTCTTTTCTACCTTCCACTGATTAGAGTCCTGATAGCTCACTTAAGTACAGTGGTAAGTCAGCTCATGAACTTAATTTGTTCCTCAATTCTGGAAAAGATGGCCACGTTCAATTTCATGTAGGAAAGATAACCATGGTCATATTTGGCACCCAGTGCAGAGTTTACAAACAAAAACAAAACTTTGCCAGTGCTTCTGTTTGAGAACCAGTGTTTGAAGAAAAACAAACAAAAATAACATTCGTGAACCAAGGTACCACTGTATTAGATTTATATTAGATGTATACAGGAGCCCTTACCTATGATGGTGATGCAGCCCCTGGAAGTGGCTTTCACCACCTCATCCATGAGGCCTTTGGTTCCTCGGGCAAAAGCTTCCCATTCAAATACCCCCACAGGTCCATTCCACACAATCTGCTTAGCACGACCAACAGCCTCAGCATACTTCTTGCTGCTCTCAGGACCACAGTCCAAGCCCTGAGGGTAGAATTGAGAGAGAGAATGGGTTATCAAGAGGTTACCTAGAGAAGCAAATGCCACCTCCACCAGAATGAAAGAACCAAAAAGTATTCTTCAGTCTTTATAAACCTGTTAATGTCCTGACTCAAAAATTCTACTTTATGGAAGATCAAGTCCAACTTATTTCATAAAGGCATTCTTAGCTACACTACATTATGACAGTCAAGAATTAGATCCATACTTCTCAGCCTGGACCAATTCTACCTGTCCACAAGGGATATGTGGCAATGTGTAGACATATTTTGGGTGGTACAACTTTGAAGAGGAGGTGTACCACTGACACCTAGTGGCCAAGGATGCTCTAAACATCCCAAAATACAACATCAGCCCTCCACAACAAAAGCTGTGATATCACTAGTGTTGAAACTGATAAACACTGAATTAGATCCTATAGTTTTCAAAGTTTGTCATGCATCAAAATCACCAGAGGGCATTGTTCAAAAATACTGTTGGGTGCTACAAGATGAAGCTTAGTGGTACAGCACTTGCTTAGCACAAGTGAGGACCTGAGTTCATACCCCTAGCACCATGAATGACAGATAGACAGGCTCTACTCCCAGGGTTTCTGATTCAGTGTATCCGGAGCAAAGCTCAAGAATTTGCAATTTTAACAAATTCAAAAATGATGCTGCCTGGCGTGGTGGCGCACTCCTGTAATCCCAGCACTTGGGAGGCTGAAGCAGGAGGACCGCTATGAGTTCAAGACCAGCCTGGGCTACACAGTGAGTTCTAGGTCAGTCTCAACTACACAGTGAGACCCTGTCTCAAATAACCCAAAAAAAATGATGCTGATGGGCCAGGGATTTAGCTCAGTGGTGTCACTGCCTGCCTCGCAAGCGCAAGATCCTGAGTTCAATCCCTGATGCTCCCCCACCCCAAAAAATGATACTGATACTACTAGTATTGAGAGAACACAATGAACTAAATAAATAATATCCAAATGCCTAACAAAATAAAAATGACTAAGCAAACTTGTATGTTAAAATTATATAATTTTACACAGCTATCAAAATAGTATGTAGAGAACATTATGACCAATTCTTTACATTGGTTTTAAATACATGTATTTTTCATTGTTTATAATTAGTATACACCTACAAATATATACTACTTTTTTGAGACAGGGTCTCACTATGTAGCCCAGGCTGTCCTCAAACTCACAGCGATCTTCTGCACCACCACGCCTAGCTACAAACCATTTTTTTGTATGAAAGTTTTCTTTTTTTTTGGTACCGGGGATTGAATTCACATCCTTGCACTTGCAAGGCAGGCCACCAAACCACTGAGCTAGATCCCTGGCCTTGGAAGTTTTCTTATACAAGTTTTAAGATAGCAACATAATCCAGAGCAGCCCAAATCATGATGAAGGATAATATCATGGATTCTCATACAAGAAGTGCTTGGCTGTAAAATTTAGAACCTTCTCTCAGAGAGCATTTGTACAGATTATTTTAAAATGTTTGTTGTGGACTAAGCATGTAGCTCAGTGGTACAGCACTTGCCTAACCTGCACGAGATTTGATCCCCAGCACCACACAAAGTTTTGTTTGTTGGTTTGATGAATGAATGATACCAAAAACTTCATTCAGTTATACTACCAGCCATCCAATTGACTCACCATCCATCCAGAAGGTATGCCAGAGGCCACAGTGGCTTGGCCAGTCTTGGCATTCTCATCAAACTTGTCAGCAGTGACAAAGTCAACAGGCAAAGTAATCTTCACACCATTCTTCTCAGCCTTGGACATCAGGTCTTTAACAATCTTGGCTCCCTCTTCATCAAACAGAGATGTGCCAATCTATACAGGGAGGCCAAGGTGATGAAGATCAGCCTCTATTAAGAGCATGAGTGCCTCACAAAGCAGACAAGAATCAGATAGAATACACAATATAAAGGAATAATGGAAAGGCAAAAGAAAAACAGCTCACAGGCAAGCTTTAGGGTTTACATCAGAAGCTGGTTTTCTTTTTAAACTTACATAGCCTACAATTATCATGAAGAGCTATTTCATATCCACTTGATATTGGTTTCCTACCTCCATGTTGTTGAGCACCTTAAGAAAGGTAAAAGCCATTCCACCACCAATAATCATTTCATTGACTTTGTCAAGCATATTATTGATCAACTGGATCTTATCTGCAACTTTAGCTCTAGAAGAGAAAGCAAGAATCACCAACAAAAGAACAACTATCAATAATATGCACAGCCTGATATATTAAGGCAGATAACAAAGAAATGTCTCAAAGTAACAAAAGTAGTGCCTAACTTTGCCCTGTTTCTCCAACCCAAAAAGCCATACCATTTCAAAGAAATTTTAAGTATGAAAACAGACCAAGAAAGGCTTAGGAAAAAACCTACTTTTGGGCTGGAGCCCCGCAATAGAGTACTTGCCTAGCATGCATGAGATTCAGGGTTCAATCCTAAGAGAAGAGTGAGAGGGAAATGGGAAGGAATAGGAAGAAACGGGGAGAGGGGAAAGAGGAAAAGAAACCTCATCTTATCTAAAGAAACCATGGTTCCCAAATAGTTCTGTTCTGTACACCCCTTCAAAATTCACAGGATCCAGACTGCCAATTATGCCTGAGCAAGATTAATAATTTTGAGATTCCTCAGCCCACTCAGAACTGTCCTAATCCTAGAGCAGAGATAAGATTGTACATCAAACAGTGAATATTAATAAATATTGAACAAAAAAGATATTCATAGTCTAAATTAACATGTTCAGTTGCTAATACATTTGCTTCATGGCATTTTTCTTTTTTTTTTGAGACAGGGTCTCACTATGTAGTTGAGACTGACCTGGAACTCACTATGTAGACCAGGCTGGTCTCGAACTCACAGTGATCCTCCTGCCTCAGCCTCCCAAGTGCTGGGATTACAGGTGTGTGCTACCACGCCCGGCCTCGTGGCATTTTTCTGTTAAACAATTCAATTCAATGTCTCTACTGAGCATAAGCATTATTCTAGGTCTCTGAGAAAACTCTGTGGGAAAAACAAAACTCCCTACTCTTTAGGAGTTTTGTTTTTTTTTTGGTACCAGAGATCGAACTCAGGACCTTGCACTTGCAAGGCAGGTGGCGGAACCACAGACCTAAATCCCTGGCCCTGGAGCTTATTTTCTAATAGAGGAAAATGAGATAATAAATGCCCATACCGTCTTTCAACTCCCTGTGAGAAAAAATCCAAATTGAAGAGAAACAAAGTAATAGCTCACCTTCTACAAACATTCCAGTATATTTAAATCTCACTTACACTGCTTGGATGTGTTTCCTTCTTTATTCAATAAAGATACCCTGTGATAGACCCCATGATAGGATCTATGTCATAGAGATATGAACCAATAGCTGTGTAGAGGAATAGATGGCAAGAGACTATTTTACATGTAAAGACTGTTCACCACCAAGGATAAAAATTATTTTTTTTTGGTCTTTTTTTAAATTGCTTTTTTTTTTTTGAGACAGGGTCTCCCTATGTAGTTGAGACTGACCTGGAACTCACTATGTAGCCCAGGCTGGTCTGGAACTCACAGCAATCCTCCTGCCTCAGCCTCCTGAGTGCTGGGATTACAGGCGTGTGCCACCATGCCTGGCAAAAATGAATTATTTAAGTATTTGCTATCTAGATAGCCATGCCAAGTGGTAGGAAACTATCTTATCCAAGTAGTCTCTGCTCACTGTCCCTACTTTATCATCTAAAATTTATCTTCCCCTTGACCCTCTATTCTGAAATTTTTCACTAAACCATTAGAATATTATCCCCAAGCTGCCTTTCTCCACAGCAGACAATATAAAAGTAGGTATGTGATATAGAGAAATGAAATCTAAATGATATAATGGTGCACTAAACACATAGATGGGTGTTTTCATAATTATTCCCTGACAAATAGTATGTAAGAGCTTCAAGATACAGTTTCAAAACTCTACGATGTGCCCCTTTGGTGAATCTTTCCCCATTCTTCCCCCCAGAACCATTTTCTACCCTGCTTCCCTGGATCTGTTTCATAAGACTGATCTACATGGACCATAACAAGGGAACCCCTTGTCTTCGTGTTTCCAGTAGTTATAGCCAGTTGGGGGGGCACGATGCAACATTAGGTGATGGAAAGGAGATCACAGTATTTCCCTGGTTCCCTTACTACCAGATGACCATCCTTATGTCCCTTGACCAAAGACTAAAATCTCCATCACATGGCCATCTCCACACAACTACCCTTTCTGGATTCCTCAAATTGTCCTTTAACCCTAGGGATGTTGGTAGCTATTAGATTAGTGCGCTGTCCCTTCCTGGTTTCTCTAAACCCTACTGTCAACCTCTGTAGATAGTTCCTTCATTGAATTCTCAAATACCCAGTGTGACTGTGATAGCTGAAAATAAACCACCCAAGTTATGCCCTACTACCAGGCAAACACTACTTAAAGAGTGATCCAAAAGTATTCGTTATACCCTCCCAAGATGGCCAGGAAGGGTCGTTCTGGGTTCTCCAAGGCCTTAGCAAAATAGTTCAGTTCCTTCTTCATCAAAAATCCACCGGCTTTCTGGGGCAGATTGACTCCCACCATAGAGCTAGAAAAGACCAAAGAAATTCAAAATGTGGTCAAACCCTACCATTTTTCCCAGTCTTTATTATTAAAATGCTTTCATCATTTCTGAGACTCCAGAAAACCATAGTTTTCATCTTTAAACTTTAATTTAAAAAACATTAAGGGATAAGATACAGTTTTTGACTAATGGTATAGGGTCAGGGTAAAGTATAAAAAGTAGTTAACATAGCTATAATTTAAGATAATGAATTAATAGTCTTCAGCAGGCCAAATGCTGAATTACATTACATAATCAGTTAGTTCATGAAGCATAAGGTTGTATAACATTCCTAAAGAGACAGATGTATACAAAATATCTATACAAAATGGAAAGAGCAGCTTGTTCCTGAAGCTCCGCAAAAAACTCTAAAATTAATTTACCTTTACTGCCTCTTTAGATCAGGCATACTCAACAAGAGCCACATAGGTAGATTCAATTAGAGATAGAAGCTGAAAGGAACACAGTATAATAGAAATCTCCAAAAAGTAACCCCGAACTTGGACTGCTGAAGTGAACAAGAATACTGCTCAGCCCTGTATCCAACAAGGCTCCTGGTACCTGTGGGCTCGGTGTGCAGTGCCAAAAGCATCATTGACGTAGACATCCCCTAGCTTAGAAAGTGAAGCTCGGAAAGCTTCTATTTTGGCTGGCTCAGCTTTAACCTGAAGAGAATAAAAAAACACAAAAGCAACACAGGAAATGTTGATGGTGCCAAAAACAACTGTAAAAATATTTCATGCAACCAAGAGTCTTCTCGAACATCTCTAAAGACCGTGTTGGTGGGACAGCAATTTTTACAACTAAAAAGATACGTTCTTTATCTCAAATATTCTAGGTCCTTTGGTCATTTCTGAATATTTCTGTGCTCTCTTGCCTTCCCTTAAGATTAAAGACCTAGTATTCCTGAACCATAGCTGAACCTCTAATCACATGAAGTTACTGTGTCCCATTGGTCTTTCCCAAACCAATAGGCCAAGATTCTCATTAGCCTTCTCTTCCCTTATCCTGGCTTGCTTCCTCATTTTAACATATTCTCCTTGTAAGAGTTAATATTATACTTGACTCAAGGTGCTAGATACTAAGCCTTTTTGCAAAGGGAAAGAGGCCTTCACATATATTCTTCATAAAAGCAACAGGACAAGCTGGGACAGAGAAGGCACATGAGAACATGATAAGAGAAGAGTACCTCAGAAACATTTTATACTGGTTACAAAGGAAGTATTTTAATTTCCCTGGAAGTTCTACATCTGAAAAAGAAATGCATTCCTACAAAGAGCGGGGATGGGCTGGGGATTTAGCTCAGTGGTTCCGCTGCCAGACTTGCAAGCAGAAGGACCCGAGTTCGATCCCTGGTACCAAAAAAAAAAACAAACAAACCTACAAAGAGCGGGGAAACCTTATAAGTGAAACACAGGGCTTGGAGATGTCAGTTCAATTGCTGTAGAATCCCCCAGTGAGAGAAAGGATAGCAGGATGAACAAGTTAAAGAACTTCTGGCAGGTAACTAAGCAAAGATGTATAGGAAATATAATAAGCAAGATGAAGGGGGATATGGTACAAAAGATTACACAGCATAGAGTACATGTTCATTGTAGTCACTGTCTACTCCCATCTTTTGTATCAAGGAGGTGAAGGAGTCTGCTACAAAGAATAGAGTTTTCTTCTCATGATCCAAAGAAATATAAGAGACATCAGCTACCTCATCTTCGACAAAGGAGCTCACCATCCTCAGTGGAGGAAAGATAGCCTCTTTAATAAATGGTGTTGGAAAAACTGGATATCAACCTGTCACAGATTAAAATTAGACCCTTATCTTTCACCATGCACTAAATTAAAATCCAAATGGATTAAAGATCTAAATATTAAAACAGAAACATTAAACTTGCTGGAAAGTAAGTTAGGCAGAACTCTGGAAGACATTGGTATAGGAAAAGACTTTATGAACAAATCCTCAGTAGCACGGGAACTAGCAGAAAGAATCAACAACTGGGATCTCATCTTACTAAAAAGCTTCTGTACTTCAAAAGAAACCATTAGCAGAACTAAGAGACAATCTACAA
>NW_022900951.1:61864744-61873368 GCF_012274545.1 Fukomys damarensis | reverse complement strand
TCACAAAAAAAACAAAAAAAACAAAAAAAAAAAAAAAAAAAAAAAAAAAAAAAGAAATATAAGAGACACAAATACTGAAAATAAGAGCCATGGGTCCATTATAATCTCTCTAAGATGGAAAAATTATTTGCAACTGATGAGTAGAACATGATACTATAGTAATAATACTACTCAAACATCAGGAGACCTGTTTTCTCTAGGTACTAGCTCTTACACTATTTGATGGTGTAACCACTGAGAAGTTGTTGGCTGTCCCTGAAATCTTCCCATCTGCCAAAAAGGTATGATAACCATTCTATTTAACAATTGTGAAGCCAGGCGTGGTGGCACATGCCTGTAATCCCAGCACTTGGGAGGCTGAGGCAGGAGGACTGAAGCAAGTTCAAGGCCAGTCTGCACTATAAAGTGAGACCATGGCTCAAAACACAAAAAGAAAAAAATTGTGCTGAGTATGGTGGTATATGCCTGTAATCCCAGAACTCTGGGTATCTGAGGCAGGAGGCTCCATACAAGTTCGAGGCCAGCCTGGACTACATAACAACTTCAAGGCCAGCATGGACTATAGTGTGATTCTATTTAAGAAAAAATGGGGTAAACTGAAAGCTCTTCATGAAAAGGTACTATACAAAGAACAATCATCAGAACCGACTTTTTTATCTACCCACAACTAGAAGACAGACAATATTTATTCTGAAAGTCTGATGTAGACACACAGATAAAATAAGAATTTTAGGATTGGAGATATGACTGAGTGGTAGAGCACCTGCCTAGCTTATGTGAGGCCCTGGGTTCAATCCCTAGTACCCACATAAATAAATTTTAATGGAATAAAAATTATGTCTTCACTTTGTTTTTGTATCCAGTTTGAACATATGACTGACTGGCTCCTGAAATTTCAAGCACTGAAAGCCATTCGCTTAGACATTAAATGTAAAGTGAATTAACTAAAAAAGTCGGGCTACCATAATTCATCTTCCTGAATAAAATATTTTACATGTTTTCTGGTTGACTCCTGCCATCTCTAAGCCCTTAAGGGTTTGTGAATCTTGAGTTTCAGTTTAAAAGTGCACCAAATACTAGATCGGCATCTGACTCCTACCACTGTAGCAAGACCATGCCAAAGGCAAAATAAAACAAGACCAGGGCCTGAGCTGCTAAGAAAAGAAGCTGCTTGAAATCAAGCACTCCTGATGACCTTAAGAAATGTCAGAAGTCGAAAGAGGACTGAGATACCAGCCTCTGGGCATCTTGTTCTCATACACTAACAACAACTGAATTCTGGTTGTCTAGTCATAGTAATCTTTTTCATGGGCTAACTATGGCTGCTTTTGCATGACACTGGCAGAGCTGAATAGATCCAACAGATACTCTAGGTAGTTGCAAATGGTCCACAAAGCCTAAAATATTTACTCTCTGGGCCTTTAAAGGAAAAGCTTCACCCCTCTTTTTCCTTCTTTCAAATGTGTGGTACTGGCTATGGAATCCAGGGCCTTTGCACTGAGCTATATCTTCAGCCCTTTATTATTTTTTATTTTGAGATAGGATCTTGCTAAGTCACTAAAGTTGCCCAGGCTAGTCTAGAATTTGGGATCCTCCTGCCTCAGCCTCCTAGAGTTCCAGATTACAGGCATACACCACTATGCCCTGAGAAAAAGATTTCTGATATAATGGACTGAGCTGTAAATCCTAGCACTAACTTTAACCAAATGATTTCCTTTCTAAAACTTAAAGTTTCTTTTATTTTTTTTGAAATGAGGATAATACCCATACCTTCTTAAGGCTTTCAAAGGAAAATGGTTTATAATTGGGAGGGGGGTTAAATTCTTAAGAAAACATTTTAAATCCAAGGTAGTATCACCATCACTGAACACTCTTATACCTCAAAAGTGATCACAGATTTTTCAAAGGTATTTCAAAACCAATTGAGCATGAGGAGGACTTCTGGGATGCTATTCTATTCCTTGACCCAAATGATGGTTACAGAGTGTGTTTACTTTGTAATATATCAAGTTGTACATTTATGCATTTTTAAATGTACATTTCAATAAAAAGGTGTCTAAGGAAAAATAAACATGAGCTTCTGTTCTTCAATCAGACTTACAGATTCAGGCCCTCACACCCAATGTCAAAATCACAAGTCTAACCTTGTTTCCAGAAGCATCTTTTCCCTTCCCTTCCTCCTCCACATGAAAGCGGAGGTTCTCCAGCAGGATGACAGACCCTACTGCTGGGTCAGAACAGGCTTTCTCTACTTCTGAGCCCACACAGTCCTTCAAGAATAGAACATCCCTGGAGGGAGAAAAAGATAAAAACACTTCAACAGTCTGAAAATCAAGAACCAATAACAACATGCCTAACAATCTCTCCTTCCACAGTGCACCAGCACCAAAGCCTGGCACTTACTTGCCCAGCAGAGATTTGAGTTCCACAGCAACTGGCTGTAAGGAGTACTTGTCAGGCATTGGGACACCATCTGGCCGGCCCAGGTGGCTCATAAGAACAACTGACTTAGCTCCATTGTTCAAGCAGAATTTGATGCTTGGGACAGCAGCCTTGATTCTGCAATAAAAGGGAGGGAGAGGGGAAGGAAAAAGACACAGCAAGAAAAGTTATTCCTAGGAACTGGTAGATTTTATTCATGACTTCATAAAACAAAAAGCCTCTTTTCTTGTCTAAGTTCCTTCAAATCTATTGTCAGCAACTCAGTAGTTCTCATTTGTTAAGGGGAAGAAGTTAAATATGATGCTAACCGTTCACCTAAGATTGTAATTTCATTATCAATTTGCCATTTGTGCAGAAAAAAGTTAGTATAGCAAGTCTGATACTACTATCTGCAGGAGAACCTGCTCAGAAGGTTGGCCCTTGGCTGGTATCTTAAGAATTTGGCTTTCAGTGGGTTTCCTGAGCTGACCATTTGACAAGGGCTACTCATTATTCCTAAACTTTCAAACACGGTAATTTCTGTTGGAACACATGCTACCATCTAGAAGCCTGAAATTTGGGTAGTTGCTAGGCAGAGGGTACCTATGTGACTAGCTTCCCTAGGTATATACCCAAAGGAAATAAAATCAGCACACAAAAGATACCTGCATGCTCATGTTTACTGGGGCACTATAGAATCTACCTAGGTATCCATGAACAGATGGAGAGAGAAAAAATATGGCATATATCAAAAATTTAGTATTATTCAACACTGGAGAATGAAATCTTATCATTTATATACTACCTGTTCTCTCTCATATGTGGAAACTAAAAGAAATTCAACTTGAAAGTAGAATAGTGATTACCAGGGACTGGGAGGGAGGGAAAGGAGCTGGACATGATCAATGCATGCTATATGCATGTATGGAAATATCACACTGAATCTCATTAATATGTACAATTAACATGTATTAAAGGCACACATTTTAAAATCTTAGGAACTGAACAGAAACACCACATAATTTCTACATTTTTTTACTGTAGAGAAAGGAATACTCTCATGTCCCTACTAGAAGCCTGTCCCAGATGTTTCTCTGTTCTTTATTCATGACAATTAAATTTCTAATCTTTTCTGCATGTTGCATAATATGCAAATCAAGAGGGTTTGAAGCGTCCTCGTATAAATATCTTGCCCGTATGATACAGCAGGGATATGCTTGACAAAATTCCAGGCCCTATTCTGGAACTAATATCTGAAACTGTTCTGAGTCTAGACCTATACTATACAAAATAGTAGTCATAGCCATGTATGCATACTGAGTTCTAGAAATGAAGACTAGTACAAATTGAGATGGGCTATATAAATATATATATGCTGGAAGCCAGGCATGGTAGTACACACCTGTAATCCCAGCATTCTGGGAGGCTCAGGCAGCAGTATCCAAGTTTAAGCCCAGCCTGAGTAACTTAGGACATTATCTAAGTGCACAGGCCCTCGGATCAATCCCCAGTACCACACACACACACACACACACACACACACACACACTCTGATTCTTGAGGACTTAGAACAAAAGTTAGATATCCCTTTAATTTTTATATAGATATATATTAAAATAATTATTTTAGACATAAAATATGGCTTATACTACATTTCTATTAGACAACACTGGACTAGATGGTTAGGAAGCATCTTTCTAGCTCACACCTTTCATATAAAACAAAAATTTAGTGAGGTGGAGGGTGTGAAAGGAGGTCAAGGGTATGGGGAAAAATGAGAACCAAGACCTGTCATGTAAAGGTACAAGATCACAATGATGAATGTAACTGTACTGAATACTTAAAAAGTACAAATAAACTCAATAGAAAGAAAAAAACAAAAACAAAAACTTAGTCGAAAGCAAAAGGAATAAAACTTCTGCTTCTGAATCTAGGATCCAAGATATTAACACAGCTAAACTCACTGAAATTATTTTTTCAAGTCTCTTCCTTTCTGTTTTTTAGAACCAAAAACAAATCAAAATTCTTGAAAACCACCTTTATCTGGAACATCTATAATAAGGTCTTGTAAAACTACATGTAAGCTTTTAGAATAAATGGTAATCTATCTTAGTGTGGTAGAAGAGGGAAAATGTGAGTGCCTTCATTTCTTCATTGGTGTTGCATTAAATCATTTGAAATGTATTTCTATACCATAATGTAAGTTTCAATAAAAGTCTGCGTACTTAAAAAAATTAAAACAGGGTCAGGGGTTTAGCTCAGTGGTTCTGCTGCCTGCCTCACAGGCGCATGGTCCTGAGTCTGATCCCCAGTATCCAAAAAAAAAAAAAAAAATTAAAACACAGGAGCTTCGTAATAGATATTAAAATTCTTATCTTCCATAGTTCTTCATTTTATAAAACCATTTATCTTTAAAATTTAATATTCTGTGAAAAACAATAACTTCAAGTTCTTCAAATCAAAAAATGAGGAGCATTACTTTTTTAGGATGATTTTTTTCTATTTGTATTTTCTCATAAATTAAGAAATGTTTAAATCCCTACAACCTTATAACAAGGTAGACCAGATGGTCAGTTAGTAGAAAGTTAAAATCACATGGCTTATGTTGCTATTGTTTTACACTATGAAAGGAAAACCATTTTATCCTATGTACTTATACCCACACATTTTAAAGCCAGCCCAGGTTTAGCAGATACCTTACCTCTGGTTGTTGGTTATCTGGTTGTTTTTCATAGGAACATTGAAATCCACTCTAGAAAAGAAAAGTTTCACTTTCAGGGTCACAATCAACTTACTATTCTCTCAAAGATTAGGAAAAGTACTTACATTAAACCAGTTAAATGAGCTAGAAGTTCAAATTTCACCTTAAAAATTATCAGCGACTTGTTAAACTTGTTAAAAGTCAAGACAGTAGTTAGCCATGGGGATGGGGGTGGAAGCAGTGACTGGAATAGAACACCAGAAGGGACCTTTGGTAATGTTCCAATTCTTCTTGATCTGAGCCCACAAATGTGCTTGTTTTGTGATAATTTTTGAGCTTATGATTAGTGCCCTTTTAGACTTGTATCTCATATTTTAAAAGACTTTTTAAGAAATAAAACCTTACTTAAATTACAGGAATTAGCCCTGAAGACCTGTGAGGGTAAAATGAGTTCTACCTAAAAGTATTTCTATCTGAGTCTAGCATGACAGTATCTGAGTAGCAGCCTGAGGGGTAAGGAACAATAAGGAATGCATCTTGATTCTGACTCTTTTGATACTAGCATTACCCAAAAAAAATTAATTGGAAAAATAAACCATATCAAGAGATCATTCTTTTTAAAGAATGCCTGTGGCTGCAAAGTCTCCAGTACCAAGTTCACACAGTATCCTTCAAGCAATATATAGACAATATAAACAACTTCTTCAAAAAGCTTGAGAGAAGGGGTAAGATATGTGCAATTAGAGGAGGGTGATCGAGATAGCACAAGCTAATAATATACTGTAGTCGTTCCCTTCTTACCTAATAGATTATAGTACTTTCCCTTCCCCCCCCTTTCCAGTACTGGAGGAGTTTCAACTCAGGGCTTTTGCACTGAGCTGTCTGCAGTCCTTTTCTTTTGCAAAGGCAGGCACAGCACCAGACCTAAATCCCTGGCATCCCAGATAGGTTCTCACTAAATCACTAACTTTCCCAGGCTAGGCTTGAACTTGTGATCGTCTGCCTCAGCCTCACAGAGCACTACCAATTACAAGCACCTGTAATATCTGGCTGCTTTACTATTTTTAAAAACTAATTATTCTGAACTTCTTGGCACCCCAACCTACATCAGTGTTTCTGAAAAATGATGTGCAGTGGCCATTTTTAAGGTCTAAGTTTTGTCTACCAAGACCATTTTTTTCTTATCTATATAATGCGGTGGTAGTATCAATCTCACAGTAAACAAATAAATTAGCAATTTGTAAACTGCTTAGAAGAGTATCTGGCAAAGGTGTCATAAAAATGTTAGTTATTATTAATGTTATTTATTGCTTTTCCAATCTGTAATTCTGTGATGTGAAAGACAGATCAATCATTACTAAAAACAGCTAGCACTTAAACACTAAGGTATTAATTACAAGTAAGTATGATCTAATCAAGAAGATCATTGTCCTTGATCATAAAACTGTCTTTTCCTCTGCGTTTTACTCTACCCCTTCTCCTCTATAGTTGAGGGCTGGCAGATGATTACAAAAGCATACAGACCTACTGAAAAGACCAATAAATCCCTATGTGGCCTAGTCCTGAGACCCAATCTACCTCAGTGAAGAGTGGCCTCTCCAAAGATGGAAAATTCAAACATTTTTAAAGAAATCCTTCAAAATTAAAGGCAGTATGCTTCTACAGAAAGAAATACACTCTACTTGATTTTAAGGCACTGGCTTCTAAGAATCTTTTTTAAATGTCTTAAGCAAAGATCTGTGCCAACCATAAAGCACACTCCAGAGGATAGAATATCCCCTTACCATGGATTATTATCCCCCATGTAGCCTCCCAGAAAAGCTCATGGGCAAAGGGCTAATGCCATAAGGGTGCACATAAGCCACCCCTTGCAATGCTGCTCCCTACCCGTAGACCTTACAGGAAGGAATATCTTTGGGCAAAACACCCAAAATCTGTTTCACCTATCTAATTTAACATGACATCAGCTTACTGATAAAAGTTGGTTTTTCTCTCTTCATTGTCCTCTATATTATCTCTCCTCATCATCCCCTTCTCTCAAAAACTCTGCTTTAGCTTCTACTCTGAAGATTCTAACACAAGAATTATTCTTTCCTCTACATACTACATGCTGCAATTAAGTATAATTTGCACCCTTTGCTTTTCCACTTCCCTGAAATATTCCAAAGCTTTGTGTCAGGCACAAATTCAGGTATTATCAAACACCTCAGAATGACTAAAATATAAAAAGTGACACCACCAAAGCTGGTGAGGATGCAGACAAACTGATCACTCATAAACGACTGGTAGAAATATAAAATGGTGCAGCAGCTTTGTAAAACAATTTAGAGATCCCTCAAAATGTTAAATACAAGTTAGGAGAATAGTAAAGTGGTAGAGCAGTAGCCTAGCATGCACAAGTCTATGAGTTCATCCCTAACATGACAGGGCGATGGGTGAGTGTGTTATATACGACCCAACAATTCTCCTAGTTGTTTACTCAACAAATCATAGCACACGTCCATATCAAGACTTGTACAAGAATGTTCATAACAGCTTCACTTGTAATAGCTCAAAACAACCCAAATGTCCTAAATGGATGATTAAACAAACTAAGATATACCCATACCATGGAAAACTACTCAGCAATATAAAAGGATGTACAGTTGATATATGTGACAGCTTGGATAAATCTTCAGGAGATCATCCTGAGTGTAAAGACAATTCCAAAGTTATATACTGTGGTGGTTTCATTTATACAGTATTTTTGAAATGACAACATTTTAGAAACAAAAGACAGATCAGTACTTACCAGGAGTTAGGAATAGGATAGTATAACTAGAAAGCAGTAAGTTGAGGGAGATCTTGGTGGTGATTAAACAGTTCTATATCTTGATTATGGTGTTTACACAAATCTATACATGTACTGCAATGGCATAGAACTATATATATTTTACACCAATGTCCAATTATGTCAAATATAGCCATTGGGAGAAGGTGAGTGAGCAAAAAGGCCTTTCTGTCTAAGCCCTGCAACTTCCTATAAATCTATAATTATTTTGAAATAAAACATTAAAAAATATCGATTTGGTTGGAATAAGAATACCAAGCTTTTATTATTTGAAATCTCAGTATTACTGGTCCAATTCCATTAAAACAACTCAAAGAAACTATGCACAGTATTGCCTTACTGTTCCTGCCTGGAAAATTGGGGTATTAGGGCTGCTCAGAAGCTTGTTTCCTCTGCTCTCAGTTTTTTCTGTGTCTCTTTCCACTGCATCATCAGGGCTGTTGCTTAACAAGTTACAACAAGTTAGGAAAAAAACAGTGAGGTTAAAAAAAAAAACAAGCAGGAACAAGAAAAAAGGGCATGCTTTACAAGCAACCAAAGGATGACTGGCAACCTATAAAAGAGGGGAAGAAAAGGAAATGACACTGCAAAAATAAGCAGGAAATTTACTCAAACGGACTGTAAGGTAACTGAAATCTGTAAAAAAAAAAAAAAAAAAAAAAGAGGAGAAAC
>NW_022900951.1:61842577-61864462 GCF_012274545.1 Fukomys damarensis | reverse complement strand
GAGGTGGAACCTGGCACTTAACTAGTGAAAGGTTTTTGACTATCTAAAGTTCCCCCCAAAAAACCAATTTCCCTTGGCAACTCAAACCAGGGGGACTAGACAGTCAGCAAACACCAAAATTCCCTTCTCAGGACAATGGGAGGAGACAAGTAAAGCAGCCACTCACTAATCAAGAGGCCCCATTTCTGAAACACTACCAGCAACCACCACAAAGAGGCACTGAATCAAAAAGGCATTGGGCAGATCATGCAGGACTGCCTAGTCTCCTCTAAAAAAGTAGTTCTACAATGTGAGTCTGTTCAAAAGAGATACAATAATAATCAAGGAACAAAGTAACTTTCTGTTCTCTGACTAAAGAAGTACAATTTATACAAATTACAAGGGGAAATCTATTGCCTGTAACCTTCAACAGACAAAAGGTCTATTTCAACCTGTCCTTGGTCATTATGTATGTCCAAGTATTTAAATGATCTGACTGATAGCCAAAACCTACCTTTTGGTCCTTGCTCCTACCTAGTTCAGTAACTTTGAACAAGGTCATTTTCCATCAGCAAAACAGAACTAGCCAGTCATTTCAGGGCTCGGGGTTCATTTGTGTTAAATCAAACTTTATTTGGTGTAGAGGGAGAAGAAATGAGCGCCTCCCCCAATCCCACCCCCAGCCAACCAAGTTAATTCCTCAAGCCAGTTTCCCTGCATAGAGAGAAGATAAACCCAAGGACTGCAGACCAGCATGATGCCCTAACCTTGTCTTTCAGCTGCTGCATGCATCTGGAAAAGTCAGCCGTGAGCACAGTGGAGATGGGAAAGAATAAAACCTAAGAGTAACAGCAGGCCAATGCCTATCTCTCCTGTTTTTCAGTCTGTCAACTTCCTTTACGATGTTAAAAGGGCCAGAAGGATCCCTCGTCTGACACTAAGATGGCTGTGATTCCCATTTTGCCCAGATTACAAAGGCCTATCCCCTCTGGGGAAATAAGGACATCAGCTGTTTCTCATGGACATAAACTACTGAGTTCTATCTCCATAAAAATGCAAAGGTCACCTGTATTGGCCATAAAAGAGATGGGAAGAGATACGTGAACTTTCAGTGTCATGGAGTTATCTAACTCACAAGTACCCTCATACATTTAAAGCAGGGGTAGGAGGAGATCTATTGCCTTATGTCTGTTAATATTCAAAGGATGAAAGAAAAAAGGATGCCCACACTTGAACTGGCCCATACTAGGAAAAGGGCTGGATTCACCATTCACATTACTACTTATCAACTAACCACTTCTCAAAAAGGTCAAGGCTGCACAGGCAATCAACACAAACCCTTATGGCCCTTCAAAAATACTACTTTGCCAGGCATGGTAGCAGACACCTGTAATCCCAGTGTTCTGGTAGGCTGAGGGAGGAGAACCACGACATGGGTAACTTGGCAAGACCTCACATCAAAATAAAAAATAAAAGAACCAGAGATTTAGCTCAGTGAAACTATGCACATCTGCCTTGCAAGCACAAGGTCTTGAACTTGATCTCCAGTACCCCCCCAAAAAAAAATTCAAATCCAAAATAAAAAGGGCTGGAAATGTAGTTTAGTGGGAAGGCCTTGGGTTTAATCCCTGGTTAAAAAAAATACACTCTTGGACTGCTCAAGCCAAGTCCATCAGTTATGTACCTAACAATGTCCTACGCTTTACTCCTGGCATGCACAAATGTACTAAATATTACAAAAAGGTTAGAGTAAAAGTTCTGTACACCATGCCAGTAATTATGGCAGATATGGGAGAAGCCATGTTAAGTGACCAGGGGTCCACATGTGCAATAATGAGAAAACCAACTGCATGGGGAAGACTTCCTCAATTCTAATATTCTACTTCTATAGCCATATATGGGGGTGAGGTTGGAGGATCTGCAAGTATGTGCAGACACAGTCTGCTCTACCATTACCCAGCCTGTATCCCAATCCTGATGCAACCCCATGGCCTCGAGTCCAACGATTCTGTAGGGCTACAGAAGCCAGGTACAGGAGCTCTGCAAGGCCTCATGCATCGCACTCCACCCTCCTACCCCTAATTCTTTAGGGGGGTTCCGATCTTTAACATTTAAAGCAACATCTTCTGAGAAAGATAACATTTTGTACAGGGACATTTCACTGTTTTTTTTTTATTTCATTGGTCCATGTTTGCGATACATAATAAATATATTCAACAGGGACCTTTGAAATATAGGGTGTTTCTCATTTGTCTGGGATAGAGCGATGGAGGAGAGGAAATTAGCCAAATGACCTTTCAAGGTCCCTTCCTTGGGCCTAGGGATTTGCAGGATAAACATGAGGTCCCACCCAGCTCACTGGGAGCTGGAGATGATGAAACCGTATTTCGGGAATAAGAAAGACTGCAAAATGGGTCGCAGAAATCTGAGCCCTTTCTAAGAAATTTGATCCACTCCCAAAATCTGGTGACTACAGCCAGCTCTCTGAGCTGGAAAAAAAATGCGGTTAGGAACCATCAATACAGGGCACAGCTTCAACCCTCGCCACCCTCCCCGGGAGGGCAGCGTCACTCAACAAGCCTAGGACCCCTGGAACCCAGCTGAAACTTAAAAGCAACTTTGCGCAGACAGGATAGCAAGTCAGCCTGGGCTCCAGAGGCCTGCGGCTGAGCGCAGGCAGACGTGTAGAATTACCTCATAACGACCCGCTTCCCCTTCACTTCCAGCTTGTCCAGAGTCAGCTTGTTAGAAAGCGACATTTCGGTGAGAGGCCGGGGACTCAGACAGAAGCAGGAGATAAGCCCGTAGAGCGCCAAGGACGCGTGCAGAATGCGGAGCACCGCGTGGGCCAGGGGACAGGCTTAGCAGCCCTCGGACGCCCAGCCCATTGCACCGCCCCTTCCCGGCTGCGGCTCAGGGCGCGCCTAGCAGAGCCGCTGCGATTGGCTGCGGCCCACAGGGGCTGGCGAGCTGCAATTGCTCCAAAGCTCTGTCCGTCTGCGAAGGTACTGTGGTGGGACGTGCGGGTTCGGCTGGTCACGTCCGGCACGCTGTGAGCAGTGGGGAACCTTCCTGACTAGGGGCGGTGCCCGGAGAAGCTGCGCGGGGGAAGGGCGCTGAGTGGAGCTGTGGAAGGGACGTGGAGAATGTGCAAGGTCCGCGGCCTCTCTCGCCGAGTTCTGGAAGCTGCACCCGGAACCCTGCAACGATCCTGCAGGACTGCCTTGAGAAAAGTGCGCGGCCTGGGCGGTGAAATTACCCGCAACCCTAACAGGATCAATGTATATGCCACCTCGTTTTGGAAACCCGTGCTTTCCTGGCTCCCAGACTTCTCAAAAGACGGGAAAAGCCCGGATCTTCTTGACCCCCACCTCTTTTAATAATAAAAAGCGCTGTGTAATGGTACTTCTTATATGACTGGACTGCTTTTCCTTTACCGTTGGGTGCACATATGCAATTCTATGCTTGTTGCGTACAAGAGTTTAGAATCTTAATCTGCTAGATTCATCCCATGGTATCATATAGCCTCTAGGTCTGGATGGCCTAGGCTTGAATCAACCACTTAAAAGCTCTGAAACCCTAAGCAAGTCACTAATTCCGTTACCTTGGAGTTTTGTGAGCGTTAAATTAACATGAAAAATCCTATATGTATGCTGTTAGCATTAATATATCTAAAGAGAGCAACATCCATTTCTTTCAATCCTCTTGCTGAGTCTATATTTGAGGCCAAAATGGACTTTCTGGCCTTCTGTGATCCATTCTGGATACCTGTAGCACTTCATTTTGTCATTGGAGGGATCCAAGGAGTTGGAGATGGGAACTTTAGTATCCTCCCCCACCAGAGTAGTTTTGTGACTCTCCTCACGGAAAAGCATTTCAGAGGATGAGACACCTAGGCAGATTTATTAAGCAGAAACAAAGAAATACACACTTAGGAGTGCAGGAGCTTGAGGGTAAAGTGCATTATGGTTTGGAGTGGGAGTACAGTATTTGTGTGGTCTTGTCACCAAGCTGAGTCTGAAGAAGTCCCTGAGGCTGCAATAAGAAACGTAACTCTCCCTTTTGTAAAGTAAGTTTTCAGTTTCACTGACTCCCATCATGAAAATAGTTTTCAAGATGCATCAGTAAGAGGCAGGAGCAGGGCTCATTAGGCAGAGATTATAGTATGCACTCGAGAGAATGCGGGAGATGAAATATGAAATATTATATTTCCCAACCTGTTAGATGTCTGATACACGAAACATGTATGCTCTGAAAATTGAAAAATGAATTCTAGGGACAGCAGAGTAGGAAATATTTATTGATAGGATAGCTCCTGAGAGGCAGAAGGAATCAAATGGGTAGCCAGGGACCCCACTTTACAAGGAAGTTTTATAGAGCAAAACTCACCTGGGTTTAACATGGGTTGCAGCTGTGATTAACCAATAAGATTACAAGTGTAGCCGCTTAGGTAATAGTGATCCAATAGGGAAACAAGTTACATAAGTGTGCGTGGAAAGAACAAAGATTTTCCTAGGAAATGATGGTTCCAGAAGTCTTGGTCACCCACCAGGTGACTGTTGTCTATATAGACTTCATTAGGTCCACTGTTTGTCCTTTGAGGAAATATACAGGCTTGGTCATTTTGTCCTTGAGGCCTGCTCCCAGCCACAGCTGTGATGTGTTTCACCTTTGTCCTGACTCACTCAGAGGGCTTAGCCCTATCTGACTGCCTATAACATTTCTATCTAATTTAGCTGTCTATAATATGGGCACTCAAGGAAATAAATCACATTATTTCCTGGAATATGGAACATTTATGCTTCTCTTGAAGGTTGGAAACCCCAGGGAAAGGTGTCCCAGCGGGGCCCACGTTGTTTTGTTTTGTTTTGTTGGTAATTAAAACATTCTCTTTAGATTCTCTCAAGCTGTTCCTTTATCTTAGGATCCAGGTTCTGCACTTTACTTTCTCAATTAGGACAATTCATAGACTTTCTATATTCCTAAGGAATTTGGGTGTGATGGGTCTGGTAGGGGAAAAACCTAAATTTAACCACAGGAATGTTGATATGGATTGCCTTGGGAAACTTTGGCTGAGTCCTACCAGTTTTAGTCTTCTCAAAAGTATAATTTTAGTTATGATTTCCTTGTCTCTTCTTTACCCATATTTTATTTATCTATCCTACCTCACTCCTGGCAGTGCCATCAAGAGTGATGATGTAGGATAATGTATTCCTAGTGTCTGTCAGGTTACCCATTAGTGGGCTGGGATAAAATGCAAACCATTTCCATGCATTTGAAAATTAATGATATGTTACCCAATTAATGGTGCTTTTTTCATGAAAATAGAAGCCTGTAGAATCTGTGAATTCATAGTATCAGAAGAAAATCACAGGCAGATTTATTGTCTTTAAGATGCTTAGGAATTTAGAAGCAGGAAGCCTGAAAAGAAAAAAAAAAAAGCAGGCCTAGGGAATTTTTTTAAAGCACTGTAATCTTAATTTTGTAATCAAGATTTTTTAAACCACAATTGTAAAAATTATAATTTCTTTGTCTCCTTTCTATTTTGATTATTTTTTTCTATCCTACCTCACTTCTATGTTGTTATTGTGGCAGAGGGATGGTGTCTTTTTAGGATAAGATATAATAGCAACAAAGAACATCAGCAGGGAAATAAAGCAAGGATACAATCTGGCATCTTGGACTTAATGATGCTTCCCAATTATTTGAGCACTTACTCTTTTCCAGATACTGCTGAGGGCTGAACATGCATGACTTATTTACTGTTCACAATAGCTTTGTGAAATAGGTATTATTATGATCTGCATTTTATAGATGATTACATTGAAGTGCATAAATATCAGGAAGGTTATCCACTAGTGATCTGAAGCAGTAACAGAGTGCAAAGATCCTAAGATGAGAGGGAGCCTGGGACAACAAAGAAAGTTCAGCATTGCTGGAAAACAGATGAGGAAGACAGGCCTAAAATTATGTTGGAGAGGCAAAGTAAGCAGAAACCAGATCCCTTGGGCCTTATAGTCATGTTAAAGAGATGTTTTTTTGTTTTGTTTTGTTTGTTTTTTGAGACAGGGTCTCACTTTGTAGTTGAGACTGACCTGGAACTCACTATGTAGCCCAAGCTGGTCTCGAACTCACAGCGATCCTCCTGCCTCAGCCTCCCTAGTGCTGGGATTAAAGGTGTGCGCCACCATGCCTGGTTTAAAGAGATGGTTTTTATCCTAGGAGAAATGGGAAGTTATTTGTTGCACTCACAGTTGCTCAATAACCATTTCCTACCTACCACCTTCCCCACTAGCAGAAGCCTGATTTGATTGACAAGTGCCAGTAACAAGTGCTCAGGGAAGATAGGCTTATCTCACAGCCCCAAGCAATGAATCATGGTTCACCTAAACTAAGCACAGTACTCACAAACCTCTTTGTACAGGCTAATCTGAGAATGAGCATTGACCCAATTTAGGTCAATGCGATAAAAGGAAAATTCTGCTGACTTTTGGGGAAAGTTTGTCCTTGATAAAACAGAACAGCTAGAAGAGCAAAGATCTTTGTTCTTTTGCCCCAGACCCCACCATTCTTGCTGGATATGCAGTCCTATGAGAGCACTGTTTAGAATTATGGTGCATTTATTTACTTATTTATATTGACAGTACTGGGGACTGACATCAGTTATCTACTGGATTAAATAAGCTTGGCACCACCCCATTACCAATTTCTTGTCATGTGAGATAAACAGACCTATATTTTAAGCTATACAGTATTTCAAGTATACTGTTGCTTTCAGCTGAAAATGTCTGGCTACATTATTGTTGTAATTTGAGTAAGAACGGTATGACGAAATTTACGTTTTTACATTGACTTTTGTTTTCTTTTTGAGACAAGATCTCACTATGAAGTTCAGGTCAGCCTTAAACTCACTATGTAGCCTAGGCTGGCTTCAAACTTTCAGCAATCCTCTTGCCTCATCCTCCCAAGTGCTGGCATCACAGGTGTGTGCCACCGTGCCTGGCTAATGTTTATGTTTTTAGAAATTCATTCTTGGAGTTCCACATCTGCTAATCTGGGTCTAGGTAACTGGGACTAATCTTCAACTAAGAAATAGTAAAATGAGTGGACAAAATTTAGAAAATTTTTGTTTGAGGTATTGGATAACTACCAAGGACACTGAAGCGTTATGAGGCAAATATTCAAGGAAAAAAAAAAAGAAGTTTGAGGTTATTTTTCCAAAAGAGCATCTTCCATTTATAGAAGATGTAAGTAAGAGGCCAGGAAAATGGTCATGACTTTTGTTAAAGTCACAGAACTTCAAGTAGAGCTTTGGTAGTAACTCTAAAGTCCAGTGTTATAGTAATAAAGGTGAATACTAAAAGCCCAGCTTCTGGCCACGGATTTAGCTCAGTGGCACCATGCCTGCTTCGAAAGCACAAGATCCTGAATTTGATTCCTGGTACCAACCAAACAACCCCCCCAAAAAACAAAACCCAGCTTCTTCTCATCTCAATCCAGATTTAATATAGTGATAGGAAATTTCTAATATCCTCACCTGGTACCAAGAGTAGTCAGATACCAATAGAGAAAGATTTCTCCTAACCTTATATAACAGTATTCTATCACAAACTAGGTTCTTCACTAACAAGGATGAAACCCTAAGTTCAGACATAGTCAAGCAGAAGACTTAGAGGAGCTGGATTCAAGTTTTGGCAAAAGGAGAGAATCTTTATCACGTTGGAGTTATCTGAAGAGTTGACTGAGACTAGAATATCCTCTTTTAAGATGGTGCTCACATGGCTGTTGGCAAAAGGTCTCAATTTCTTAGCACGTTGTCATCTCCATAAGGCTATTTGAGTATCCTCATGGTATGACAGCTGGCTTCTCCCAGAGTGATTGATTCAAGAGATAGGACAAGAAGAAAGCTACAGTATCTTTTATGACATGTTCTTCGATGTCACACACTATCATTTCAGCCATATTCTATGCATTAGGAGTGTATTACTAAGTCCAGTCCACACTTTGGGGAAGGGATATTGAATTTCACTTAAAGGAAAACCTACAGAAGAATTTATGGTCACATATAAAGACCACCAAACACATTTTTCCAGGCCCTTTTGCTGAGGGCTAGGCCTCATATCCTACACTACATACTCCTTACTCTATTCAGAGATGAACATAAAAACTCTAAGGAATATTAAAGCCAGCAGATTTTAGCCATTATAACTATTGCCTACACTTCTACCTATGTTTTGTCTGTGCTGATATTTGCACGGAGTTATAAAAATTTCTAGTTGGTGGCAATCCTGAAGTTTTCATAAATCTAAATTCCTACCTTCTGTAATATAAAAATGGTTTTGAAACCATCTAGCTTCTATTTGAATGTCCAATGAGGCATCACTACATTAATAGTCATTTAACTACATTGTTAGATATTAATTACAGGAAACAAGAAAGGGGTTGTTACCAGAGACCCCTACAGTGGGTCTTGGTCTCCTGTGAGCCAGTATGACATCCGTGAGATAGGAAAGAGGGAAATAAAGACACAGAGACAGAGAATTGAGAGAAACTGAGTCTTGGGCTGATCTACGCTGCTCTGGGCACCAAGGATGTCCAGTGTTTATTCATCCCAAGAGTGGGAAGGGGGAAAACTGGGCAGGCCTTGGGACACCTCCTGATAACAAGTATCAAGCAGGCAGGATTGTAGAATGAGGGCACAAACATATCTTCACTGAAGAGAACAAACAGTTAACTCAGAGGGGAAGAATTTAGTTAGAGTCAGTTGACCTTGGCTGGAAATGAACTCAGCCAATTGTACTACGTCCAGTGTAACACAGCTAAATTATGGAGGGGCAAGAAGCTTGTGCCACTACAGCGCGCTAACACTGGGCAGAGGTGTCTGCTACAAAGTGTAATTATTAGAAAATATTTATATTAAACTATGATCTGGGATGCAATCTCAAAATCTCAGCAAAATCTCAAATGTAGGAAACTACAGGATAAATGACCTTGTTCTTTCAATAAATTGCAAGGAAAGAAGAGATTTCAAACAAGCACAACAAGTGGTCCTTTTCAGTATACTAATTCAAATTATAAACATGTAAACTCACATTTATGGGACAAACTCAAAACTTTGAACACTGACTAGATATTTGAAGGTTTTAGGATATTTGCTAAAAAAAATTCAGATGTGATAGTAGCATAGTCATGAATTTTTGAAGAATCCTTATTTTAGCTATATACTGATATGTTTCTGCTTTGTTTGTGGTGCTGGGGATCAACCACAGCCATGCATATGCCGGGCAAACACTCCACCACTGAGCTACATACCAAGCACTAGGCTGAATTGTTTTTACCTTTCTTTGGAAATGTATTTGGATTTACCAAAAAGTTGTAAAGTAGTACAAAGAATCCCCATATACACTTTGTCCAGGCTTATCATGTTCTTAACTATTGGATGTATTTATTTTATTATATATTCTCTCTATTATATATCAGTACCATACCTCTTTACTCACAAATCCATCAGCAAATATTTCCAAAGAAGCAAGACATAACTTAAATAACCATAATACAATTATCAAAATCAGGAAATTTGGGCCAGGGATTTAGCTCAGTGGTGCCACCACCTGCCTCGGGAGCACAAGGTACTGAGTTTAGTCCCCGGTACCAAAATCAATCAATCAATCAATCAATCAGGAAATTTAACCTCAACACAATACTGTTACCTGACATAGAGACCTTATTCAAGTTTTCCAGTTGTCTTACTAATTTCTTTACAGCTAATATTTTTATCCTGGATTTATCCCAGGATCATACATTGCATTAGCTTCTGTGTTTCTTAAATATTCTTTAATATGGAATAGTTTCTTAGCCTTCTCCTTTCTTTATCTTTTGTTTCAATAACATTTCAGCCATTTATTATCTCATTCAATTGAGCTTGTCTGATGTTTCTTCATATTTCTATTCTGGTTATGCTTTTTTTTTTTTTTTAACTCATGGCCTTGCACTTGCGATGCAGACAGCGGAACCACTAAGCTAAATCCCTGACTGGTTATGCATTTTTTGGTAGGAATACTTTGTGAGTAATGTTGTATCCCTAGGAAACATATTATTTAGTTGCTATCATTTTTGAGGATGTTAATTTAATCATTTGGCTAAGGCAGTGACTGACAAATTTCACTACCGTGATGTTACTCTTTGCTTACTATACAAGTAATATGAAGGAAGATATTGTCAGTTTATAACCCTCACTATTTTCTTTATCCAGATTCCAGTAGGAGTCACATGAATCGATACATGTGCTAAAACTCACAATACTGTCAATAGTGGAAGAAGGCTCTATAGACTATTTTACATGACCCAGAGTATTTCTACTACTTGGATTCAGTACATGAGCCATGAGGTTGTAACCTCTGCTCTTTAGTTTATAGTGTCCATATTAAAATAGTGTCCTGAGAAAAGAGAATGGCAGAGTGGCAACTGGTAGTAAAATTTAGCCTCTCTGAGATCCAGAATCCAGACAGCCAAAAATTACACCTTATTGAAGATAGAAAGAGAAGCTGGGAAGCAGGAACTGACAGGAAAAATTAGAATCCATCTAGAATTTAGAAAGAGGATCCATAAGGCAGAGCAAAAAGGGAAATAATTAACAGCGAAGTGTGCAACCATGACAGCATAGAGAATACAAGATTTCTTGAAAAAAAAAGATATTTCATTCACTGAGAGGCCCAGAGGGTCTATCTTAACCTAGAGCAACAAGCATTAGGAAGACTCCCAGGAGAACTCTCGAGCTTTTATTTAGAATATCAGTGTAAGAGAAAAGGGGGAGAGGATAGGGGGAGGGGAAGGGGAGAGGAGGGAAGAGAGGAGAGGAGAGGAGAGCAGAGCAGAGCAGTTTGGGCAAGAAACTGTCTCAAGGCTATACAGCTTTCTTGGAGAAAGGGGAAGGACAATGTTTAACCATTCACTTCTCTGGAGACTACATGCTTTTGCCCCACAGTTTAATCATTCATTCCTCAACCAAGTCCCCAGCATTTCTCGCTTTTTTATTTTATAAGACCAAGGATGGGGAGAAAGAGAGGTATATAGTGTAGATGGGTATTGGGCTTGATGCATCAAGGTCATCATGGCCTCAGCAAGGAGTATCCACTGGAACAGCATATGAAGGAACTTGAGGACTGTAAGAAAAAAAAAAAACAAAACAAGCTGGGACTAGAGATTCCATTTGACCCAGCCATCCCTCTGCTGGGTATCTTTCCAAAAGAATTAAAAGAATCATATCGCAATGATATATGCACACCTATGTTTATAGTGGCACAGTTTGTAATAGCTAAAACTTGGAAACAAACCCAATTTGCCCATCAGTTGGAGACTGGATAAAGAAAATATTGTTTTTCTATAAAATGGAATACTACTCAGCCATAAAGAATGAGAAATTAGATTCATTCATAGAAAAATGGATACATATTGAAGATTACTACTAAGTGAAACAAATGCGTCACACATGTGTAAATACCAAATAGTTTCTCTGGTGTGAATAAACTGTAATAGTACAGAAGATCCTAATGAGATAATTGACAATGTGAAATAGGAAGAAAAGGGCTACAGGTGTAGGGAAAGTGGGAAGGGTAGGGGAAAGGTAATAAGGGAAAGGAAAAAAATAGGAAAAAATGAAAAAATGGAAATAAAATGTTTGTAAATGTGGGAGGGGGGTGAAGGGAGGGCAGGGACAAGGGGGAAAAATGAGAACCAAGACCTGTCACGTAAAGGTACAAGATGCCAATAGTGAATGTAACTGTACTGTATACCTAAAATGTACCAATAAACTCAATGAGGAAAAAAAATTTTTTTTAAAGAAAAAAAAACAACAGAAAGATAATTCTAGTAGTAATGAGAATCTAAATGCAAAAGTTGAGGCCAAAAAAATCAATGTTGGGGGTTGAGCAGGTAAGCAATATCATCAAGGTGATTAGAGGTGATATTGTGAGCTTCCATTTGTAATTTATGAAGTTGAGTCTGCAGTCAACCCTGTAGAGTAGTAATCTCCCTATTAAGATCTGTGTGAACGCTGTAAAGCTGGACTTCCTCCCAAGACACTGATTAGTTAAATGGGATATTTGTCATGAACAGAGAATGGTAACTGGCCTCACAATTTAACCAACTGTGTGTCCAAAGGGCTTTTTGGTGCTCACCATGCCTGCTGATAACTACCTCAAGGGCATCAAGTCACTGCAATATTTCTTTATCGATGTTGGTCTGAGTTAGCAGTTCAAAGGTAACATTTTGGAAATAGCTATTCACAGTTTGAGCAATATGAATGGAATTAGTTAAAGCAGCCACAGAAGTCGCCCCTGTAATTACCACATGATAGCTACAATTAGAATGCCCAGAAAACATTTTTGTCTGATATGTTCAAGTGCTGAGATAATTTGTTCAAGGGCTGAATTTCCTATCTATTCTCTTGTGAGATCGGTGGGGATCCAAGCTTCAGCTCAATGTCTGAGTACCATAATATGAATAATGATTAATTGAGAAATATTAAAATTATGTATATACCATTAGGGCTGGAAAGGAACACAATAACAATTATTGGTGGTATAATAATGGAAATGAAAATTATTTTGCCGGGAAATGCCATGTGTGTGATAACAGGTGCCACAGGAATAGCCAGAGTTATAAGATACATTTTTGTAGGCCAGTACATTTTCCTTAGATGGCATCCTATTAAAGGATAACAAATCAGGTGAGAGTTTTCTTTGTGTCATTTAATATCTTGTGATCAGATGGAGATGTTTGACTAGAAAGGCTATTCTACACTAAGATGGACATTTAAGATAACATCATCATGATTGTCATGCTAAAATACTATATGTGGCTCTTAATCTCAAGTTTTCTCTGTAAAACTGTATAACTGTTATCTGCTAACATTTTGCAAGGATTCAATTACTAAAACAACTATGGTTGATAAGAAATAACAGTCTTCTAACTGTACTTTATATTTCAAAAGTGCTTAATATCCAGATAAAATTATAATAGTTAAGCTCACTGCCACTACTACAATACTAATGTCATTGATCTTCTCTGCTGAGTGATCAACAAATAAAGTTTGAGACCAGAACTAGAAAAGTAAATAGAGTAAAAGGACAACCAATATTTTGGTCCTAACCCTATAAGGTCAATGAGGACCCAAGGCATGAGGGAACCTTTTCTACAGAATCCTGTAACTTTTGTGAGTCACCCATCCTCCCAATTAGGGAGCTTGCTGGACCCAAGAGGGCCAAAGGGCCAAAGGAGCATCACCAAGAGGGAAAGATCTCCCATGATTTCACAGAAGACATCATGGTCAAGCAAGGACATGACACATCCTGACAGCTGACACTGACAGAGGAGCTGAGAGGCTCTATATATGGTTCCAAAGCAATCATAACTGACCTTGATAGACTGGAAGAGGTTAATTTTGATTGACACAGGTCTTACTTTAACTTGGTATTAAACACCCAGTAGAAAAGTATAACTAAAGGATATATAAAGTCAAGACCATAGTAATAAAGCTAGATATAAGAAGAGGCTCCAATTGCTGAACACTTCTGGCAGTTTATAGCTACTTTAATAGCTGACTAATGTTATGAGTCATTAAGAAAAAAATTACAGTAGTATCTATAAGAGCTCAATGAGAGTGTTTAAATTTCTTAACTGTCCTTTAAAAATCACCAAATTTCCATCTTCTTACAACTAAAACTAAAAAGACTTATGACAAGAAATATCAGGCTTGTAGATAATCTCCATCAGTAGAGGAGTCTAAGACCCAGTGGGTGACAATCACTATTCTACTCCTTTAAGAAGGTGCTGGATGTGGTTCTTTCCCCAACCTGCCTTTCCATTCTAGTGCTCATGCTTTGATTATACATGCTCTAATTTCTTAGGAAATTTGTTTATTCTTGCCTAGAGGCTGCCAAACTCCAAGTGATCATACAGATGGAACCAACAGCAAATATGCTATACTCCTTTTACTGGGATCCACCAGATTGACCTAGGAAAGAAACTTTATAACTGCTAAAATACAACACAACTGCTGTTTGAGGCCCATTAGATTAGCTCTGAAGAGAGGGCCTCTGACCGTGGTCTCCCCTACATCCACCCTTCTCAGCTCAAAGCAGCTAGATGGAAACTACACCCCTTTTCCTTTATTGCAGTTGAGGATACTTCTTTAGAGGAGGGAACATTATAAACAGCTAAGTTAATTAGAAATATAGGCAGAAATATAGAAATCAGGCAGGGCTGGTCCCTCAAAGAAGTGAGTACAGAGGACAATTGTGGCCTAAGACACATTCACTGAAGCCCAGGCTTTGAGAAAAGGATGAAAGACTATACACACAATTCCCCTAGGGATAAAGAGCAGAGATTGATATTCTAAATAGTCATTAATCACCTCAGTGGGGACCAAAACCTCCCTAGCCCATTCCTTCCCAGAAAATCCTTGTTTGTTCTACTTAGGCTTGCTACATGACTTGTTTCCCCATTTGATTCCCATTTAATAAATATTACCTAAGCAACTATATTTTTTATAATCTTATTGGTTGATCATAGTTTTGTCCCATCTCGTACCCAACTTGGGATTTTCCATTGGATCAATATTACCTAAGCGAATATATTTGTAATCTTATTAGTTGACTATAGTTTTGTCCCACCTTGAACCTAACTCATCTTGTGGCTTTGTTCAATAATACACACTTGAGAAGTGGGGTTGGTGGACGACCCACTTTCTGGGCTCCCTTCTGTCTCTCTTAGACAGAAGCTATTTTTCTCTCAATAAATTCTTCTTACTCTTAAAATATTTTTTGTTGTTTCTTAATACAGTGCCATCTAAGAAGAATGTATCTGTCTAATATGTATATTTTGTGTGACATTTTTCGGACTGTACAGTATGTGATCATCTTTAAATGTTAGAACACATATATGATATACACATAGTCACATAAGCATAAGCCTTGAAAAAGTATTTGTATTTGCTGTCTCACTGCCTCATGTTAGATTGGCATGTATGTTTTATCATAAACAGTTGGAAAACTCTTAAAGAAAAGCCAAATATTTGAGCCTAAAAGTTAATCATTATTTTAGCATAGGCATCACCAGTATGATCAGATGTTCTTTAGTTTTATGTTTTTGAAGATTTGTACATTTGGTAAACATAAATATATTTAATATATTATGAAGTCAGCAATGATGAGTGGCACAAACCAGGTTGGAACTGCCCAAGGGAGCAGCTTTGTCTTGATTTGTGTCATTGAGCAGCTTAGGTGTCTCTGTGAGTCACACCGAAAAGCTCATGTTTAGTAATAAACTCAGAAAGGAGAGTTATAGTCTTGAACAGGGAAGTGATTTCTGACCAGAAGAAGCCTGTGCTGCAGCTAACTGTTTAGCAAACAAATGGCTTCTTCCAGCTCTGACCTCTCCTGCGCCTAAAACATGTCCCGCCATCCAAGTCTCACTCAGACTTGCCAGTCTTGTTTTCCTCCCCTGTCCTTTGTTCTTAGTAGAGTTTCTGTGATCCCTGCTTCCAGCCATATGTAAATAAGATAAATCCTATTGTATCATTCTATCCAATTGCATGAGCTAAGTGTATCTACCTCCACCAATGAACTAATGTTGAGTTTCTTGCCACTGTATACTTACCCTTCTTTTCCCAAATCTACATAAACCCTGTTCACCCCCGAGAATGGACTGATTACTTTGTGGAGAAATCCCCTATCAGTCCACTTGCAAAACAAAACTGCCTCCAACTTCCAGGGTGTATGCTTAATTCTTCTCAGCCTGACTCCATTATACCACCTAGAGCTGCAACACTGAGTTATATTTGCTAAACTAGTCTCAGTCTGAAAGCACCAGCTGAACTGGAGAGGAGAGTTGAGTCCCGAGAAGAAGTAACAGATGAGTGAGGGCCATAACCCCCTAATCTTCCTTGAGCAACAAGGAGATTTTAGAAGGAATAGTTTGGGCTCAATCAACAAATGCAAAACTTAAAATAACTAATCACATATTTTCTTTCTATAAATTATATCCTCTACAAATCTGTTTTTCATACTTGAGACTTCTTTGTTATTATTTCTCTTTTTCTAAACTTTATCATACAAAGTCCTCTCATCAACAATATATCTCTATACTTAGTTTTCTCCATATTTTCTTCTTTATTTTATTTATTGTAATTTTTCCCATAACAAAACTGGCAGCCACTGCTTGGATTTTCAACTTAATTTTTTATTAGTACATATTTGTCATACATATTGCTCACATCCATCATAGGGAATTTGTACCTGAACATAATATAACTTAATTTTTTCCCATTCTCCTCCCCTCCCTTCCACCCCTTTCCTGTCATTTACAAAAGATTTCTTTCCATTTTTCCTACCATTCTTTTTGTTTTTTCCAATTCCCTTCATTCCTTTCCCCTCCTCATTCCCTTGTTTCCATTCCTATTTAAACATGTTCTTCCTACTTCCCCAAATCTATCCTCCATTATGCTCCTTATTCACATGTGGGGTTCTGTAGCAATTTTTGACCATAGCATGGTATGAAAACATGCAAGATTACCCCAAGTCTATGTTCAATCTATACTCTAAGAGGGCCCAGAGGGGATGCCGTGAACCAGACTCTTCAGCCTGAGGAAGTCTCAAACGATAGCCTCAGACTGAAGCCTCTGTGGTCTTTTATTGATAGAACCATGAAGCAAGGAACAAAGAAAAAGAAAGGTGTCTGGGTAGGGACTCGTGTAGGGTACAGGGGAAGAACAGGGATGATTAGAATGGTCTGGGTTTTTGTTTTGTTTTGTTTTTGTGTTTTGGTTTTTTTGGTACCAGGGATCGAACTCAGAACCTTGCACTTGTGGGGCAGGTGGTGGCACCATTGAATTAAATCCCCCTCGCAGAGTGGTCTGTTAAGTGACTGACTTGCAGACTAATTTAAATGATAGAGGAATATTTGGAGGACAAGGTCTAGAGAATTCACTCTTTAAGGCAGTGTTCTTTGATTTTACTGTGACTTGTGGCCCAGTAGCCTATCTTTTAATCTAATCTCTAACCATGCAGGCCAGGAGGTATTAGGCTTGTGGCTCTAAAAGCCCCTTATCTCTGCATATCTTTCTCATGCATACAGCTGGCCAATGCCCCAACAAGGCTCCTCACACAAGACAAACAATTCAATATTTAAACTTGTATGTCCAATTTATTTCCTTTACAATTATGATCACAGGGTGCATCCATTTTCCTACTAATGAATCAAATTCATCCTTCTTCATGGCACAATAGCATTCCATTGTATATAAATACAACATTTTCTTTATCCATTTATCTTTTGATGTGCATATGGGCTGTTTCCAAGATTTAGCTATTATAAATTGTGCTGCTATAAACATGAATATGCATATATCACTTTGTTATGATGCTTTTAACTCTTTTGGGAAGACATCTACAAGGGGAACAGCTGGATCAAATGGAACCTTTAGTTTTAGTTTTTTGAGGAATTTACATATTGATTTCCATAGTGGTTGTACCAGTTTATAACCCACCAACAGTGGAAAAGTGTTCCTTTTCCCACAAAACTAGCCAGCATTTGTTATTGGTTGATTTCTTGATGATAGCCATTCTTTCTGGAGTGCAATAGGATCTATGTGTTGTTTTAATTTGCATTTCTCAAATGACAAGTTATGTGGATCATTTTTTCATGTATTTATTGCTGTTTATACTTCTTCATCTGAGAAATGTCTGTTCATTTCAGATACCCATTTTTGGATTGGATCTTTATTTTGGGGTGTTCTGAATTTTTTGAGAACTTTATGTATTCTAGGTGTTAGTCCTTTGCCTGAAGAATAGCTGGTAAACATTTTTCCTATTCTGTGAGTTGTCTGTTCACACTGGTGAGGGTTTCTTTTGCAGGAAAAAAAGCTGTTTAATTTGATGTGATCCCAATTGTTGATTCTTTGTAATATTTCCTTTGTGATTGAGGTTATGTTCATAAAGACTTTGGCTAATTGTATATCTTCTAGAGTGCTGCTTTTTTTTTGTACAGGGGATCAAACTCAGGATCTTGTGCTCCCAAGCAAGTATGGTGCCACTGAGCTATATCCCCAGCCCTTCTACCTCTTCTAACTTCCAGCACACTAAGTGTTTCTGTTTTTATATTTAAATCTTTGATTCATTTTGATTTTAGTTTACTGGCTGGTGAAAGAATGGGTATAGGATCAATTTGTGGTGTGTGGAAAGCCAGTTTTCCCAGCACTATTTATTGAAGAGGCTATCTTTCTTCCAATGAAGGTGTTCAACATCTTTTCCAAAGATATAATCCTTTCATCTCTTTTTCTTGTCTAATTGCTTTGGCTAATCTTTTGAGAACTGTATTAAATAGGAGTGCTAATGATGGGCATCCTTCTCTTGTTCTTCATTTTATTTTTTATTTATTTATTTATTTAATTTGGGGGGGTTGAGACTGACCTGGAAATCACTATGTAGCCCAGGCTGGTTTCAAACTCACAGTGATCCTCCTGCCTCAGCCTCCCGAGTGCTGGGATTACAGGCATGCCCCACCACACCTGGCCTTTGTTCTTCATTTTAGAATGAAAGCTTACAGTTTTTGACCATTTCATATTATGTTGGCTATTGGTTTGTCATAAATGATTTTTATCAGATTGAGATAAAGACGTTCTATTCTGATTTTCTGTAGGGGTTTTTATCATGAATGGATGTTGAACTTTGAAAAATGCATTTTCAGTATCTATTGAGATGATCATGTGGTTTTGTTCTTGATTCTCTTAATGTGCTGTATTATGTTTATTGACTTGCTTATGTTGAACCATCCCTGCATCCCTGGAATGGATCCTACTTGGTCATGGTGTATAATCTTCTTGATGATTTGCTGCATTCTTTTTGCCAGATTCTTATTAAGGATTTGTGCATCTATGTTGTTGTAGTTACATTTCTTTTTGCTGAGACAAAATATCCAACACCCAAAGTTAAAGGCTAAGGATTTATTTTAACTCACAATTTTTAGAGGTTTCAATTGCTAGTTAGCTGGCTCCAAGGCAGTTGGATGATTTGGCAGAGGGGTATCAGAGAAGAGAAACAGTTCATGGTGGGCAGAATGCAGCAAAGCAATGAAGTAGCAAAGAAGCAGCAAGGGACAATCAGCAACCTTCTTTCTGTCCCTTGTATACTATCCGGGCTATGTGCACTTAGATCCAGTAGCACTTACACTCACAATGGGACACCATTAATCCCAGCATCATGCCATGAATCAATCCAAGCATTACATCCTTAATCCCAGCATCACACAATCTTGATACAGCCACCTCTGAAAAGCCCCACCTATGCCTATTACATTCTGCATGCACCTAAAAGCAGCACTGTTTGGATGATGCCAGGGTCTGCCACAAGCTGGAGCAGTAGCCAGCCTTACTTCTCTCTTGGTGGTAGGTTTCAAGTGCCTGAATTGCAGAGCACTCTAAACCCAATCCTGATAAACAAGTTCTCTATGCTACCACCATTCTAGAACATGGTGCTCTGGGATTCTCCTCTCAAAGCAATGTCTTTCACCTTTGCAACCTTCAATATGCAAAGACTGGAGTCCTGCTGTTTCTTGAGTCTTCAGCACACCTTTTCTATTGTTTTCTTCTGAAATACATGGCTTGTTATTGCTATTCTTTTCAGTAAGCAAGTTTCTGCTCCATCTTTGTAGGTCACAACTTTAGTGGAGCTTCCTTTCTGGCCAGCTCAAAAATTATTAAATCATTCTGCTGGGCTCATTCTTCTTGATCTTCAACATAGATCTGATTAGAAGTCCCCCAACAGTAGCCAAGCCACCACCTTAATATTAGACTGCCTTAAAATTTCTTCCACCAGATCAATTAGTCTACCACTCTTAATTTCAGTTTTAAATAAAATCTCTAGATGAGCAAAATGAAACACATTTTCTGCCAAAGCATAACACACATGGTATGGAGTTCAACAGTAATACAGTTCTTCTTCCCAACAGAAACCTCCTGAGACTGAACTTTACTGATATTTCTATCAGCCTGGTCTTCTAAACTCTGACCAAAATCTCCCATCAAGTACAGTTTAAAGGCATTCCAGGGCTGCTTCTTTAGCCAACATCTCCAAAATTTCCCTAATTCACCCTGCAAGCCAGTTTCAAAGGCTCAGAAACCACATGGTCAGGTATAGTTGCAGCAATGACCCTGATCTTCTGGTACCAAATTCTGTCTTAGTTACTTTTCTCATTGCTAAGACAAAACACCAAACACCCGAATTTAAAGGAAGAAAGGTTTATTGTAGCTCACTGTTAGTATAAGTTTCAGTCCATAATCAAATGGCTCCAAGGCAGGGTGACATGGCAGAGGGGAATGAAAGAGGAGAAACAGTTCATGGTGGGCATAAAGCAGCAAAGTAGTGAAATAGCAAAGCAGCAGCAAGTGACCATCAGCAGCACTCTTTCTGTCCCCTGTATTCTATCCAGGCTACCTGCTCTCAGGGACACTAGTACTTACACCCTGTATGGGTATTGTTGTTAGGGTTCTCAAGGGAATACATTTATACAGTACACATAATTTACAGGATTATTGTATAATAGTTACCAAAAGAGTGTTGCAAGAGATCTGTCCACACACTAGAGACCTGAAGAATCTAGCCAAGGGCCTGAATCCCATGGCAATGTCCTGTACAAGTTTAGCTAAAGGCCTAGAGGCCAAGGTGATGTCCTCCATAAGTCCAGACAGAAGCCTAGAGCTTGTGGCAATGTCTCATGCAAGTCCCTATCAAGGATCTACACTGGGATGGCCCAGTGGCCAGTAATGGAAGCTAGAAAGCCTGTGCCAGTGGGTTGCAGTATCTGTACAACCAGGCTGAGACATCTGCACTGGATTCAGGAAGCAACACTCAAGGTGAAGATCAAAGCTCTCCTTATGAGAACAGCAGCCATTCCCAGAAACAGTGAGAGTCTGAGCTCCTCTGATAATAAGAAAAATCCAAGTTTGCATCAGGAAAAGCAGCCACAGCAAGCTGATCCAAATTCTAAATTTGCAATCTTCCTCTCCCGTTCTCTTTTTATCCCATTGGCAACAATCCTCAGGTGAGTCTTCTACGCCCAGAACCACACTGACTCAGTTCACCTGGGTGTTCCAAGTAGCCCATTAGTTAATCTACCACAATAGGGAAAAATTAACCCCAGAATCACACCATGAGTCAGTCCCAGCATCACATTCTTATTCTTAGCATCACATATTTTAGGTCCAGCCACTTCAAAAAAGCCCCACCTATGAACACATGAGGCCTTGTGGGGGGTGGGGGATGACAAATACCATAACGTATGTACATTAAAGACATTGACCTATAGTTCTCTTTCTTGGCTGGATCTCTCTCATTTTGGTATCAGGATAATGCTTGATTCCAGGAATGAATTTGGTGGTATTTCCTCCTTTTCAAATTCATTAAAGAGTTTGAAGAGTAGTGGCATTAGATCTTCTCTAAAGTTTGTGTAAAATTCAGCAGTGAATCTATCAGGACCTGGACTTCTCTTAGTTGGTAGTTTTTAAATTACTTTTTCAATTGCATTGACTAGTATTGGGTTAATTAGAATTTTTATATCTTCTTAATTCAGTTTTAGTAATTCATACATATCTACAAATCTGTCCAGCCATCGCTCAAGCGCTGGGAAGGTAGGCCGGGCCGATCCACCACGGGAAGGAGAACCACGCCTGCTCCTGACCCAGCCGCCATCGCTCAAGCACCGAGCCACGTGGGCCTCTGAACCCCCATAAGCCCCCCCCCCGCACTCTCAGACCTCCTGACTGTGCAAGTCTTTGGACCCACTCCGCAAAGACAGAGGTGGTCATCAAGGGTATTTTTCTGAGTTCCCAACTTTGAACATCTTTTAAAAAAA
>NW_022900951.1:61786439-61839625 GCF_012274545.1 Fukomys damarensis | reverse complement strand
GGGTGAAGGGAGGGCAGGGACAAGGGGAAAAATGAGAATCAAGACCTATTATGTAAAGGTACAGAATCCCAATGATGAATGTAATTGTATTGTATACCTAGATTGTACCAATAACCTCAATAAAAAGGAAAAAAAATCTGTCCATTTCTTCCGAGTTTTCCATGTTATAAGAGTACTTGTTCTCCAGACTAGAAGATGCAAAAACAGCTCCAGACATACTCAGCCACATAATCTTTGACAAAGGAGCCAAATACCTTCATTGGAAAATAGCCCTTTTAATAAATGGTGCTGGAGGAACGAGCTTTCCACATGTTGAAGATTGCAACTAGACTCATATCTTTCACCATGCACTAACCTAAAATTGAGATGGATTAAAGATCTAAATAGTAAATCAGAACACTAAATCTATTGGAAGAGAAAATAGGTAGAATGCTTGAGGACATAGGAGTAGGAAAAGACTTCATGAACAAAACCTGGATTGCACAAGAAATACTACAAAGAATCAACAACTGAGACCTCATCTTATTAAAAAGCTTTTGCACAAAGAAACCAACAACAGAGTGAAGAGACAACCCACAGTGTGCAAAAACCTTTTACCAGTTGTTCCTCAGACAAAGGATTACTATCTAGAATGTATAAAGAACTCAAAATCAGACCTCTCATAATTTAAAGACCCAATGCAAAAATGGGCATTTGAAATAAAGACACTTCTCAGATGAAGATGTTGAAACAGCAAATAAATATATGAAAAAATGTTAAACATCACTGGTCATTTGTGAAATGCAAATTAAAACAACACTGAAATTCCATCTCACTCCAGAAAGAATGGCTGCTATGAAGAAATCAACCAATAACTAATGATGGGGGGGTGTGAGGAAAAAGATAGTGAAACTGGTGAAACTATAGACTGATGGTGCCACCATGGAAATCAGTGTGGAGATTTCTCAAAAAACTAAAATGAGAGGTTTCATTTGACCCACCTATTCCCCTTCTTGGTATCTTCCTACAAGAATTAAAAGCATCATACCACAGTGATATATGCACAACCATGTTTATAGAAGCACACTTTGTAATACCTAAATCTTGGAAGTAGCCCAAATGCCCATCAACTGATGAATGAATAAATAAAATGTGGGGGTTTTTATACAGTAGAGTAGTACTATGCCATAAAGAAGGACAAGCTTCAGACATTTATACCTGAATGGATGGACCTTGAGATCATTCTCTTCAGTGAAATGAATCAGACACACATGTTTAAATATTGCATTGTTTCCCTGGTGTGAGAAACCAAAAGTGGAAATGAGGACTAAAATGTATAGTAGATATTGCAAAATGGAAAGAAACTGTTCAAATGGGAAGTGGAACAAGGGAGGAGGGAGGGAGAAAGGAAAGCAGGGACAAGAAACAAAAATAAGTAGAAGAAAAAATGGAAACAAAGCTTTGGTACATAGAGAGGGAAGGGGGCATAAGGGGAGAGAAGTATGGGGAAATATTACATAACTTTCTGTCTGTGCAATTCTAGTAAGGAGGATGTGTGGAAATCCCTCCTAATATTTGCAGTTCTTGATTTGCCTTGGAGTTACAACATATATTAAGAGTTGTTGGTAAAGATAACTCTGACACATGAAAAAAAGAAGAGTTGTTGGCCCTGAAGTGAAAAAAAAATAAATAAAATCTTGACTGTTAAAAAAAGTGTACAGGTTCTCAAAGTAGGTATTGATGATCTTCTAGATTTCTGCAGGGTCCTTTGTAATTTCACCCTTTTCTTTTCTAATTGCATAGGTTTGAGTCATTTGTTTCCTTTTTCTGAAAAGCTTGGGTAAAGGCTTGTTTGTTTATTCTTTCAATGAACCAACATTTTTATTCTATGTATTGTTTTCTTAATCTTAACTGCATTAATTTCTGTTCTCATCTTTGCATTTTCCTTCCTGATATGTGCTTTGGGTTTAACTCACTCTAATTATTCTAGAAGCTTGTTTCAGGTTATTTATTTTAGCACAGTGTGTTTTTCTGGTGTAGGAATTCACCACTATGAATAGCCCTCATTGGACTGCTTTCATTAAATCCCATAAGGTTGTGGTATGTCATGTTGGCAGTATCATTTAATTGCATAAACTAACTTTTTTCTTTAATTTCATCTGTGACCCACTGGTTGTTCGAAAGGGTATTATTTAATTTCCACGTGTTTTTGTAATTTTTGTGGTTTATTTTGCTATTGATTTACATTTTCTTGCAATATAATATGACAATATGCATGGGATCATTTCAGTTTCTTTATATTTTCTTAAGCAGTTTCTATAAACTAGTATGTGATCTATTTTGGAGAAATTTCTGTGTGTTGCTAAATGTATATTCCATTTTTGTGGAGTGGAACAATCTGTATATATCTACTAGGTCCATTCGTTCAAAGGTTTGGTTCAACTCTGATATTTCTTTGTTGATTTTTTTAGTTGATCTGTCTATTTGTGACAGTGGAGTATTGAGGTCCACCATTAAAACTGTAATAGTCTTTATCTGATTTTTCAAATCCATTTCTGTTTGTTTTATATAATTTTGTGTGCTAGTATTTAGTGCACATATATTTATGATTATTATCTCTTCCTCTTGGATTGTTCCCTTAACAAGTATGTAGTGACCTTCTTTGTCTCTCTTGATCAGTCTTGGCTTGAAATCCACTTTATCTGCAAATAGAATAGCTACTCCTGCTTTTTTCCAAGTTCCTGTCATGTGAAGTATTGTTTTCCATCCTTTAACTTTCAGTCTATGAATTAACTTTTTTTTGGGGGGGGGACTAGGAATTGAACTCCAGACCTTTTATTTGTGAGGTAGGTGGCAACAACACTGAGCTAAATCCTTGGCCCATATGGATTAATTTTTGAGTTAAATGTATTTCTTGTATGCAACAAATTATTGGATCTTCTTTCTTGACCTTTTCCACTAATCTGTTTCTTTTGATGGGCAAATTGAGACTGCTTACACTGATGGTTAGAACAAATGTATCGACTTTATCATATTGTTTTCCTTTTGTTGTTTCCCTTTATTTTCTTCCTGTTTAATTGTTTGCCTCATATGGTCATTTCATTCTCTTACACTTCTTGGAATTGTTATCTTCTTTTTTTTTTCTAGAATATCCTTCAGAACTTTTTGGAGTGCTGGTTTGGTGGTCATGAATTTTTCAGATGTTCTTTATCATGGAAGTATCTTATTTTCCTATCATTGTTGATAGTTTTGTGGGGCACATCAGACTGTGTTGGAGCTGTTTTCTTTTATGGATTGAAATATTTCACTCCAAGCTTTCCTTGACTTAAGCACTTGTGTTGAGAAGATTGCTGTGGTTCTGATGGGCTTTCCTTTATATGTGATTTGTTTCTTTTCTCTAACAGCTTTTAGTATTCTGTTCAATTTCTGAAATCTTAAATACTATATTATTTGGTATAGGTTTTTTATGGATTGATAACACATTTTAATTTTTTTATTTTTCATTAAGTTTCTTAGTACTTTTTAGGTATACAATACAGTTACATTCATCATTGGGAATTTGTACCTTAATATGATATATCTTGGCTCTTATTTTATCCCCATTTCCCTGCCTTCCCAAAAGGAAAAAATGGTATCATTTTTTCTGATAATTGGAGTTTTATATGCCTCACTTATCTGTATGAAAAATTCTTTTTCAGTGCTTGGGAATTTTTCTGCTATTGCTTCTATAAACAGATTTTTTTATGTTCTTTGTGCTATTTTCTGATTTTTTATTGATTCAAATTAATCTTGTTAAAAAAATAAAAAACAAATTAATCTTGTTATTCTTTGTGTCAACTAGCAGCCATTAGATTGATTTTTCATGGTCTCTTGCTATTTTTAAGAAATATTTCATTTAGTGATTGCTAACTGCAAACATGTCTTCTATATCTGATATTCTATCTTCACATTGGTTGCTTCTGCTGTGCATACATTCAGTAGAATTTGTAATCTCCTGGATATCTGCTTGAATCTGTTTTATAGAATCCATTTCTTTCCCACATTGGGCATTCATGGTTTCCATCACTTTCCTAATCTCCTCTATTTTTTTATTTGTATCTTCTATAGATTCACTAATCATGTCCTTCATTATGATCATCATCTTAGCTATCTGTGCAATTAATTCTGATTTTTTTTCTAGCAACTCATTCATCCGCTTTGTTACTTCTGCTGCTACAATTTCAGAAAGTTCAGCTGGATGTATTTTGATTTATTATACCTCAATGAATTCTGGGTTTGCCTTGGACAATTTGGAGGTCTGTTGGAGTTGCAGCCTGCTTTAATGTTTTCTCATTTTTATTTTACAATATGAAATATATTTATGGATAAGTTTTGTTCAAACATCTGCATGAAATATGATTTGATATCCAACAGGAAGTTTTTTCCGAAGGATTAAAATTTATTTATTAACAATAAAAGTCATCACTCCCCTTTGGTCTTTTAGTCTGTCTTGACTACATCATTAGTAGCCTGCATTCACTGCTCATTTTCACCACTTGCATCTCTCAAGTGGGTGGGGGTGGCACTTTCTCTCTCTCTGGAAATCTCTTAAATTGCTTTCAGTGACAATAGAAGGGCAAGGTTTTTATCTGCTGCTCAACTCTATTCCATCAGGCAAAACTACCTCCTTCAATTCTCTGTGGCTGTTTGTAAACTACAAAAGAGGAACTTAATGTTCAGTCTGTAAAAAAAAATATTTTTGGCAATGCTGGAGATAAAATACAAAAGACTTAATGTTAAGGCACAAAAGTGCAATATAATGTCCGTATACTATAATAGTAACTTCAATTTTTTCAAAAAATTACTTTTATTATCTCTCCAAAAAGAAGCTATAAAAATGTCTGTAAAAACATTGAAAAAGCACTTTAAAATCCTTGGCTGATATAATACATCTGTGATTTATAGCTAAGCATAAAATGTTAAATTCTAATGAGTCAGAATTTCTGAATGATTTTGATATTTTGACAGGAATTTATCAGGAGAAATCAGAAAGATCTTAGGACTTTTCTATTTCAGGCATGGGGTACAATTCCATGGTAAAGCATGTTTAGCATGCACAAGGCCCTCAGTTTGATCTCCAGCATCAAAACTGAAAAAAGAATTTCTTTTTTAACCTCAATTCTGTTTTGAAAAACTACACAGGCAGCAGTGATGAGATTCATCTGGAAGGAAGTAATTTGTATGCAAGGAGTGCCTGGCCAGCCATTCCATGCAGCTAATTGAAATGCTCTCATTTTTTCCCTTATATTTAAATAAAAGTACAAATTTACATATGGTAAAAAAAGTACATAGTGCAGAAAGATCTAAAATAATAAGTAAATATCCTTCTTTCATAACAAAGCAGAGCTGATGTCTTCAAAATCCTTGGCAGTCATGAGTGGTTCACAAATGGAAGGTGACTGTTCTTCCATGGGCAAACACTTCTCAGGCCTTTGGAGCTGTGCTGGCTGCTTCACACATGAATGCTAGAAGCATTGGCTTCTAGAATGTGCCACAGCTTAAAAAGGATCATACATGATTACAAAGTACATTTCATTCCAGCCTTGCAAAGATGATTCAACATATACAAGTCAATAAATGTAATTCACCACATGAACAGAAACAAGGGCAAAACCTACATGATCATACAAATAGGTGCAGTAAAAGCTTTTGATAAAATACAACACTGCTTCATGATAAAAATCCTCAAGAAAATAGGCATAAAAGAACTGTACCTGAATCAGATAAAAGCCATTTACAATAAACCAGTGGCCTAAATCATATTAAATGGGAAAATAATTAAATGCTTTCCCTCTAAAATCCAGAGAAAGCCAATGCTTCTACTCAGCATTAAACTGGAAACATTAGCCGGAGAAATTATGCTGCGAAAGAAATAAAAGGGATATGAATGGGAAAGGAAGAAAAATTATCATTATTTGCAGATGACATGATCCTCTACATAGAAGACCCAAAGAATTTAATCAGGAAATTCTCAGGAAGAACAACAAATTTTAGCAATGTAGCAGAATACAAAATAAAAACATAAAAACCAATAGCATTCATGTATACCAATAATTAACTCAATAGGAAAAAATTAGGAAAATAATACTGTTCACAATGCATCAAGAAAATGTAAATGGACTTCGGGGAAGATGGTGGAATTGTGAGCAACAGACAAACAGCCTCTCCAATATTAGGAATCCAGATACTGGAATATGAGAAAGAAAAAGAGGGCGGTGGAGCACCAGGACCTACAGAGGATATGGAGCAATAATTGGAGCCCAGAGGGACAGCAAAGAAATTGACTACAATGCAGAAGAAGGAGGTAGCAAGTGATGCTTTTTCCTTGAGCCCCAACTAAAAGTGTGGGAGGGATGGCTTGAACCTGCAGAGACTCAATGACTACTGAAGACTCCAGCGGCCTCCATGGAGAAATGCACCAGTGGAACTGAGCAGTGGACATTTTGAAGTGTAGTAGCTGGTGAGTTATTTTGATTCAGACATCCCCCAGAGGGTGATTAGCTGCTTGATATTTTGGCAAAAAGCCAGTTGAACTCAGAACTCAGAGTAACTGCAGTTGGCTCCACCTAGTGGCTCCCAGTGTCTGGGTGAGGCACAGCCAACCCAATCAGTAGTGTGGCAAGATACAAAGTTAACACTCAAAACTCAATAATGTTACTGTATACCAATAACAAACTCACTGATAGAGAAATTAGGGAAATAACATCTTTCACAATAGCATCAAGTAAAATGAAATACTTAGGAATTAACCTAACCAAGGAAGTGAAGATGTTTACAATAAAACCTAAAGTACTCTGAAAAAGGAGATTGAAGAGAACATTAAAAAATGGAAAGAATTTCCCTGTTCCTGGATAGTCCAGTATAGTCAAAAGGGCCATACTTCCAAAACTGTTATATAGCTTTAATACAATCTGAATCAAAATACCAATAATATTCCTTACAGAACTAAGGAAAGCAATTCTAAATTCATATGGAACCAGAGAAGACCTAGAATAGCAAAAGCAATTCTGAGAAACAAGGGCAAGACGGGAGACATCACAATCCAAGAGTTCAGGTTATACTACAAACCTACAGTGATAAAAACAACATGGTGTTGACAAAAGAAAAACCTCGTGTACTTCTGGATCGTTGGAACCCAACAGAGGATGCTGAAAAAACTCCAGGCACACTCCTCTACTTTATCTTTCCCAAAGGGGCCAAAATCTTTCACTTGAAGAAAGACAACCTCTTTCACAAGTGGTGCTTCCTACATGCCCAAAATTGAACCTAGACCCATTTCTCTTACCATTTACTAAACTAAAATAAAAATGGATCAAATATCTAAGTTTTAAAACAGAAACACTTAATCTGCTGAAGATAGAATAGGTAAAACTCTTGAAGACATAGGTGTAGGCAAAAACTTTCAGAACAGAACTTGTTTGAACAAACAATAATACCAAGAATCAACAAATAGGATCACATCAAATTAAAAACTTCTGCACAACAAAGGAAACCACCAATAGGTGAATAGACAATATACAGAATGGGGAAAATGTTTTAAAAGGTATTTCTCAGAAAAACAACTAGTATCTAAAATGTAAACAACTAAAAAAAATTAACTGCCCTAAATTTAAAGACCCAGTCCAAAAATGGGCATCTGAAATGAATAGACAGTTCTCAAACGAAGAAGTACAAATGGCCAATAAGTACATGAAAATATGTTCAGCATCACTATGCATTCAAGAAATGCAAATTAAAACGTCACTGAGATGCTCTCTCCTTCCAGAAAGAATGGCTGTCATCAACTAATTAACCAGTGACAAATCCTGGAGAGGCTACACCAGTAAATGAACTTTTCTTCATTGATGGGGGGAGTGTAAACTGTTAATATCACTATAGAAATAAATATGGAGATTCCTCCAAAAACTAAAACTAGGAATTCCATTTGACCCAGCTATTCCTCTTCTAGGTGTCTTCCAGAAAGAGTTAGACACCATACCACAGTGATGTATATACATGCCCATGTTTATAGCAGCACAATCTCTAATAGATAAATCCATGAAGCAGCTTATATGTCCTTCAGATGATGAATGGATAAAGAAAATGTGGTATTTATATATATGGAGTACCCTGTCATAAAGAATGATAAATAAGTCATTTTCAGGAAAATGCACGACCCCATAAAATTAAGTGAATGTTACATGGTATATGTTGAATATCACATGGTATATCTTATATGAGAAACCCAATATATAAATCAAGTAAGAAATAAAAGACAGACATTAAGAGGGTGAAGGGAGAGCAGGGGCAAGGGGAAAAAATGAGAACCAAGACCTGTCATGTAGAGGTACAAGATCCCAACAATGAATGTAACTGTACTGTATCCCTAAAATGTACCAATAAATTCAATTATTTAAAAAAAGACAGACATTAAAAAAAGAAAGGGAAAAATGTGTTATAATCCACCATGACCAATATATCTAAAAGTGTACCTTGATTTAGTATGTTTTTAAAAATATTTTTGGCCTGTTAGTTTGGCTGTTAATCTTCATTAGTAATAATTAACTTGATAAGGACTTATATATAAATGAATCTGATGCAAGCCAAAAATTTTTAAAGGAGTGGGGGATGGGGGAAAAGGAATACATTGTGTACATGCATGAATTCTCCACAATGAATGTGATCATTATGTTCTACAAACATGTACTAGTTAATTGTATTTTTGGTACCAAGGATCAAACTCAGGTCTATGTGTTTGGAAGGCAGGCACAGTGCTACTGAGCTAAATCCCCGGCCCTTAATTTTAAAACTTTTAAGTTAAAAAAAGAATAAATTGGATCACATTAAATTAAAAAGCTTCTGCACAGCCAAAGAAACAACAAACAGTGAAGAGAAAACCTACAGAATGAGAGAAAAATTTGGCAGCTATTCTTGCAAGGGAGAACTAGTACCTAGAATACATAATGACCTAAAAAAATTAGATGTTCCAAGGCAAAAGACCTAATCAAAACATGGGCAACTGAGATGAATAGACACTTCTCAGAAAAAGAACAAATTGCCATTTAATACATGAAAAAAAAAACATTCAACACTGCTGGCCATTAGATAAATGCAAATTAAAACAACACTGTGATTTTATCTTACTCCAGGAAGAATAGCTATCCTCAAGAAATCAAATAACAAAAGTTTAAAAAGTTGCAAGGAAAAAGGAACCCTTCTGCATTGCTGGTGGAAATGTGAACTAGCACAACCACTACAGAAATCAGTATGACGATTCCTCAAAAAACTAAAACTAGAAATTCCATTGGAGAGCTGGAGATTCAGCTGAGTGCCACTGTCTGCCTCACAAGCATAAGGTCCAGACTTCAATCCCCAGTACAAAAAAAAATTCCATTTGACACAGTTATTCCTCTTCTAGGTATCTTCCCTAAGGAGTAAAAGACACTATATTACTGTGATACATGAATACTCGTGTTTATAGCAAGATAATTCATAATAGCTAAGTCCTGGATGTAGCCTATATGTCCATCAACAAATGAATGGATAAAGAAAATGTGATAAGTATATGCAGTGGAGTACTACTCTACCATAAAGAAGCATAAACTGAGTCATTTATAGGAAAATAGATGTACCTTGGAATCATAATGTTAAGTGAAGCAATTCAGACACAGAAGCTTAAATATCACATGGCTTCTCTTATATGAGAAACCCTAAAATATAAACAAAAAGCAATATAAAAGACAGATAATAGAAAGTAAGGAGATAGATCTTTCTCAAATGGTAAAGATAGAGGGAGGGAAGTGAAAGCGTGAAAAAAGGAATTAAGGTGTATTATGTACATGTTCCAAATCCACACAAGAAATATAAACTAATAAAAATTAAAAAGTGTAATAATAAAATACATAAAATGAGAGGACCATAAATTTTTTAAAAATGAGTTTTGTCTTTTTTCAGACTAAAGTCCAAGTACTGTGAGCTCCAGGATCAACTACAGAGCTACTGCTGTGTCTTTATACCAAGTTATAGCCTCTAGACCCAAAGCTATTTGCACAATTCACATGTGCGAGTTCCATAGAAATTGAGCATGTACCACAGACTTACTAATATTTACAAATCTTTAAACATAACTACTTTGGAACAAAAGATGAATTAAAGATAGAGGGTGTTATGGCTTGTGTCTAGATGTCCTTCCAAAGCTTCATGTAATGATAGCTAATGGCTAGATCTAAAATGGGAGATCCTGGGATTAAGTGTGTGATACTGAGATTAATGGTGTATTATTAGTAAATCAGTCCACTGATTGGTTTTGCACAGTTCTGGGTGTGGATAATGGGAAGGCTAACCATTGGTGTGGATGGCATCACCCAAAGTTCAGACAGCCTGGATGGATATAAAGGGACAGCAAAAAAGGCAGGCTGGCTGCTGCTTCTTCACTACTTCACTGCTTTGCTGCCTTCTGCCCACCATAAACTGTCTCTCCCTCTGATGCCCCCCTGCCATGCCACCCTGCCTTGGAGCCAGCCAATTATAGACTAAAACCTCTACAGACTGAGCCAAAATAAACCTTCACTTGTTGGCATTGGGTATTTTGTCTCAGCAATGAGAAAAGGTAACTAAGACAAAAAAAAAAAAAGTGACTTCAGCAAGCAAGCAAATTCCAAATTCTACTGAACTAGGTGGATATAAATGTTTTTCTTGCCTGGTGTGGTGGTGCATGCCTGTAAACCCAGCACTCAGAAGCCTGAGGCAGGAGGATCACTATTAGTTTGAGACCAGCCTGGGCTACATAGTGAGTTCCAGGTCAGTCTCAACTACATAGGGAGACCCTGTCTCAAAAAAAAAAAAAAGTTTTGCTTAAATGATATGGAAGTGTTTAAGATTTGTAAGTTGTTGTGACATTTTATATGTATGTAAGTATAAATAATTTCTTAGAGATCATATTGCATTTAGGAATATAAGGGTGTCATATATATTTTTAAATCAACTTAATTTAAGATTAATATTTGAGTAGATTATATTTTTATTTCCAATTTCTATTTTTTCCTCTTAACATGTCCCATAAAACCATTGTTATGTTATAGGACACTCTTTTTTATATTACATGTTCTCAACTACTTCTTTTTATAGTACACTCTTTATAAACATACTTTTCAAGACTGTAAAATATTCTGTCATGTAGATGCACCATAATTCATTCACCAATTACTAGATATTTGACTTGTTTTTAACCTGTAGTAAAAAGGATGTAAGAAACTTCTACATGAGTGAAACTTTCTATGTTTAAATTATTTCCTTAAAATAGATTTCTATAGGTAGAATAACTAGATACAAGTTTATAATATATATGTAAAATTGTTTTCCAAAATGATTTTAGCAACTCAGGCTTGCCAGAAATATTTGAATAGTGGCCATTTCTTGTTTTATTATTTTCATAAAGGGTTAGGAGAGTGAAAACCACTCACATTCAGTTTATTAAAAATAGTCAAGGACATAAAGTCTTTTCCTATGCCAATGTATTCAAGAATTCTGCCTAACTTATCTTCCAGCAAATTTAGTGATTCTTTTTTAATATTTAGATCTTTAATCCACTTGGATTTTACTTTAGTGCATGGTGAAAGATAAGAGTCTAGTTTTAATCTTTGGCAGGTTGAAATCCAATTTTTCCAACACCATTTATTAAAGAGGATATCTTTCCTCCAGTGAGGATGGTTGGCTCCTTTATCAAAGATGAGGTAGCTGAGTACCTCTGAAGTTGCTTCTGTATCTTCCAATATATTCCACTGATCCTCACATCCTCAGTAGCACAGGAACTAGCAGAAAGAATCAATGACTGGGATCTCATCTTATTACAAAGCTTCTGCACTGCAAAAGAAACAATCAACAGAACTAAAAGACAACCTACAATGTGGGGAAAAATTTTACTAACTGCTCCTCAGACAAAGTACTATTATCTAGGATATATAAAGAACTCAAAAATCAGGCCCCCGAAATATAAAGACCCAATTCAAAAATGGGCATCTGAAATGAGCAGACATCTCTCAGACAAAAAAGTAAAAGCAGCAAACAAATATATGAAAAAATGTTCCACATCACTGGTCATTCAAGAGATGCAGATGAAAACAACACTGAGATTCCACCTCATCCCACAAAGAATGGCTGCTATCAAGAAATCAACCAGTAGCAAATGTTGGCAGGATTGTGGGGAGAAAGGATCGCTTCTCCATTTTTGGTGGGAATGCAGACTGGTGCAACCACTGTGGAAATCAATATGGATATACCACAAAGAACTATGATTAGATATCCCATTTGACCCAGCCATCCCTCTGCTGAGTATCTTTCCAAAAGAATTAAAAGAATCATACCACAGTGATATATGCACACCTATATTTATAGCGGCACAGTTTGTAATAGCTAAAACTTGGAAACAGCCCATTTGCCCATCAATTGGAGACTGGATAAAGATGTGGTTTTTCTATAAAATGGAATATTACTCAGCCATAAATAATGAGAAATTAGAGTCATTCATAGGAAAATGGATGCATATTGAGGATATACTCTTAGGTGAAATAAATAAATCACACATGAGTAAATACCAAATAGTTTCTCTGGTGTGAAAATCTATATTGGTACATAAGACCCTAATGAGATAATTGACAATGTGAAATAGCAAGAAAAGGATTAAAGGTGTAGGGGAAGTGGGGGAAGGGTAAGGTAAAGGAAATAAGGGAAAAGAAAAAAATATGAGAAAATGTAAATAAAGTATTTGTAAATAGGGAAGGGAGGAGGGGGTGAAGGGAGGGAAGGGATAAGGGGGGAAAATGAGGACCAAGACCAGTCATGTAAATGTATAAGATCCCAATGATGAATGTAACTGTACTGTATACCTAAAATGTACCAATAAACTCAATGAGGAAAAAAAAATAGACAAGGCCTGAGGATTTAGCTCAGTGGTTCTGCCACCTGCCTCACAAGTCCTGAGTTCAATCCCTGGTACAAAAAAAAAAAAGACAAAAATTGTTGAGAGCCATTTTACCTAAATTTGTTTGGAAAATCACTTCATAATTAAAGTATGACAATTGTTGTCTAAGGCCCAATGTCACCCTGCCTGACAGCCAGTTATGGCATTTGGAAACATAACTGTTTTGACTCTGGTCACTAGTTGAGACCTCAGTGGTTCCGTGATACTGTGGTGCTCAAGGGCAAGAGTACATCAGCTTATAACATCCTGATTCTTCCAGAACTGAGTAGTAATAAGACAGAGGGGGGTTTCACCTGGAGGAAGGGCAACTTTTTTATGAGCCTGCTATTTTGTCCCACCTTATTGCTCTCCTTATTGCCCTCATTAACATAAGATCCTCAGAGACCTAACATCCTCATCAACCTAAGATCTCACCCTCTGAGTCATTTGGTACTCCCTCTACTTCCTATATGAACCCAATAAATAGTGGCTAGCTTGGAGTGTCTTTGTCTTTACCTGCTCTGAGGTACTGACCTCCCAGCCTTCCATGTACTTATGTAAGTCTCTGTTGTCTTTATTTCTTTAGCCCTCACCATCCCCCTTTCTAGGCAAATAGAGGATTGATCACCTCCAATAACAAGTTAAGTCTTGCTTTGCCATTCCTTCCTTGCCCTTTATCTGTCATTCACATAAATATCCCTGAGGTCTTCTGTGTTACCTCCTGACTTCTCAGCATATTTCATTGTGCTTCTGCACCCCAGCCTGCCTTCTGTGGATGAATTAGCACTCCAACATTCCTCCTACTCACAATCAAATTCAAAACTCAACATCCTGTATCCTATCCACTCAACCTACAACAACCAGCAGTTCATCATATATCAATTACAAATAGTAAATTAAATGATAATAAAAAATAAGGTAAATGTTACAACAGGATTAGCTCTTAGAAGATATTCATGTCAAATTCTTGATACCCGTGAATGTTACTCTGATTGGAAAAAGGATTTTTGCAGTTGTTCATTAAGGATCTTGACATGAGATGAAAATTCTGGATTTCCTGAGTGGATTGTTAATTCTGAAACAAATGTCTTTATAAGAGACAGCCAGAAGAAGATTAGACACACAGAAGAGGAGATTATCATGTGAAAATTAAGGCAGAATTGGAATGATCTGGCCACAAGCCCAGGGGCCCTGCAGCTAGAAAAGGCAAGACAGATCCTCCCCCAGAGCCTCTGGAGGAAGCAGAGCCCTACCCACACCTGGATTTTGCACTTTTAGCTTCTAGAACAGTGAGAGAATAGAATTCCATTGTTTTTTCCCTTAAATTTATTGGTACATTTTAGGTATATGATACAGTTACATTCATCATTGTGATCTTGTACCTTTCCATGATGTATCTTGGTTCTTATTTTTCCCCAATTCCCCTGCCCTCCCTTCACCCCCTCCATCCTTTCCTAGTTACAAAGACTTTGTTTACATTTTTTAATACTTTTTTCTTTTCCCTTCTTCCCTTTCCCTCAACCTTCCAAATTTCCCTACTCCTTTAGACCTTTTCTTCCTATTTCACATTATCAATTATACTATTTAAAATTATTTACATTTGTAGTTTTTCACACTAGAGAAACTATTCGGTATTTACACATGTGTGTCCTATTTATTTCATTTAAGAGTATGGCCTAGATATGCATCCATTTACCTATGAATGACTCTATACTTTCTCATTCTTTATGGCTGAGTAGTATGCCATTTTATAGAAAAACCATATCTTCTTTATCCTGTCTGCTGTTGAAGGGAAATTGGGATGTTTCCAAGTTTTAACTACTACAAACTGTGCTGCTAAAAAGATGGGTGCACATATATTGCTATGGTATGATTCTTTTAATTCTTTTGGGGAGATACCCAGAAGAGGGGTAGCTGGGTCAAATGGAACCTCTAGTCCTAGATTTTGAGCTATCTCCATACTGATTTCCATAGTGGTTGCACCAGTCTGCACTCCCACCAACAATGGAGAAGGGTTCCTTTCTCCCCACAACCCCTCCAACATTTGTTATTGGTTGATTTCTTGATAGCAGCCATTCTTTCTGGGGTGAGGTGGAATTTCAGCATTGTTTTTTTTTTCTCTCATTGAGTTTATTGGTACATTTTAGGTATACAGTACAGTTATATTCATCATTGGGATCTTGTACCTTTACATGACTGATCTTGTTTCTCAATTTTCCCCTTGTCCCTGCCCTCCTTTCACCCCCTCCTACCCTCCCCATTTACAAACACTTTATTTCCACTTTGTTTTAATCTGCATCTTTCAAATGACCAATGATGTTGAACATTTTTTCATGTATTTATTTGCTGCTGTTACTTGTTTGTCTGAGAAATGTCTGTTTATTTCAGATGTCCATTTTTCAATCAGGTCTTTACATTTGGGGAGTCTGACTTTTTGAGTTCTTTATATATTCTATGGATGTGTACATAGAAAGAACACTATTTTTTTTTTTTTTGGGTACTGGGGATTGAACTCAGGACCTTGAGCTTACAAGGCAGGCAGAGGAACCACTGAGCTAAATCTCAAGGCCTTATATATTCTAGATAGTAGACCTTTGTATGATGAACAGTTGGTAAAAATTTTTCCCACATTGTTGGTTGTGTCTTAGCTGTGTTGGTGGTTTCTCTTGAACTACAAAGATTTTTAATAAGGTGCGATCCCAATTCTTTGTGCTAATTGCCCTGCTACAGAGGTTTTGTTTATAAAGTATTTTCCTATGCCAGTGTCTTTGAGAGAGTTATAACTTATCTTCTAGCAAGTTTAGTGTATCTGTTTTAATATTTAGATCGCTAATCCACTTTAATTTCAATTTAGAGCAAGGTGAAAGATAGGGTCTAATTCTAATCTTCGGCAGTTTGAAATCCAGTTTTTCCAACACCATTTATTAAAGAGGCTATCTTTCCTCCAGTGAGGATGGTTGGCTTCTTTGTCAAAGATGAGGTAGATGAGCATGTCTGGAGTTGTTTCTGCATCTTCTAATCTATTACACTGATCCTTTGGTCTGTTTCTTTACCAGTACCATGCCGTTTTTGTCACACTGGGTTTGTAGTATAATTTGAAGTTGGGAATTGTGATAACCCCTGTCATGTCTCTGTTGCCTACAATTGCCTTTGCTATTCTAGGTCTCTTCTGGTTCCAAATGAAATTTTGGATTGTTTTCTCTCGTTCTGTGAAATATACTGTTGGGATTTCAATCAGGATTGCATTGAATCTGTATAGCAGTTTTGGAAGTATGGCCATTTTCACTATGTTGATTCTTCCTATCCTGGAACAAAGGATGTCTTTCCATTTTCTTCTATCCTCTTCAATGTCTTTTTTTCAGAATATTGTAGTTTTCAGCATAGAGGTCTTCTGTCTATTTTGTTAGATTGATTCCTATATATTTCATTTTTTTCACTGCTATTGTGAAGGGAATTGCTTCCCTAATTTCTCTCTCAATGAGTCCGTTATTTGTGTACAAGCAGGCTATTGATTTTTGGATGTTGACCTTGTATCCAGCTACTCTACTGAATCTGACAATTAGGTCTAGAAGTCTTTTGTTGAGTTTCTTGGGTCTTCTATGTAGAGCATCATATCACCAGAAAATAATGCCAATTTAACTTCTGTCTTTATTGCTTTTATTTCTTTCTCTTCTCTAATTGCTGTGGCTAATGTTTCTAGAACTATATTGAACCGGAGTGGTGATAGTAGACATCCTTGTCTTTTTCCCGATTTTGTCATGAAAGTTTTTAGTTTTTGACCAAGTAATAAGATGTTGGCTTGGTTTTGCACACATAGACTTTATCAAGTTGAGATAAAGTTCATATATTCTAATTTTCTGCAGGGTTTTTATCATGAATGGGTGTTGGATTTTGTTCAATGCTTTCTTTGCATCTATTGAGATGATCATATGGGTTTTGTCCTTGACTCTGTTAATATGGTGTATTAAATTTTTTATTTACTTATGTTGAACCTTCCTTGAATCCCTGGGATAAATCTGACTTGGTCAGGGTATGTGATCTTCTTGATGACCCTATGTATTTTGCATCTATATTTATTAGGGAGATTGGCCTGTAGTTCTCTTTTTTGGTTGAGTCCATTGCTTTAAGCCACCATGTTTGTAATCATTTGTTATAGTAGCCAGAGGAAACGAATGCAAAATATCACTCTTGCTTAATCCATTAACCTTTATTAGGCTGCAAGATTAGCACAAAATTGAGGGGAAAGGAATGTTGTAATTCGTTAAATGGGCACCAGATGGCAGTGTTCTGCAGAGGATAGCAAGTAAACTGGTTCCACCGTTTCACATTCTCTCTCTCTCTCTCTCTCTCTCTCTCTGTCTCTCTCTGTCTCTGTCTCTGTCCCTCTCTGTCTGTCTCTCTCTCTGTCTCTCTCTCTCTCTGTCTCTCTCTCTCTGTCTCTCTCTCTCTCTCTCTCTCTCTCTCTCTCTCACTAGTGATTGAACTCTGGACCTTACACTTGTGAGACAGATGACAGCACCACTGAACTAAATCCCTGGCCGTCACTTTCTCTCTTTTAGGTAAGTCCTTCCTTGTCATTTCTTCAACTGATAGAAACAGAATTTTCTTTTTCTTGAAATAGCAGCAGGCTTCAGTTTTTGACATCTGCAGGTAGTTTGAATCATAGAAATTAGATTAGGCCTATCAGGGTATGCTAAATATGAAAATGAACACCTCTCACAACTGCGGATTAAATCCAGGGCCTCCCACGTGCTAGGAAAGCACTTTATAACTGAGCTTCATCCTAGCCCTTTGTACAGTTTTATTTTGAAGCTAGGTATGGTGGTGGATGCTTATAATCTCAGTATTCAAGAGAATGAGATAGCAGGATCGTGAATTCTAGGCCAGCCTAGATTACATAGTGAGATAGTGAGACCATCTCAAAAATAAAACAAAACAAAATTCCCTTAAATTTTACTTGCAAATTGTTAAGAGTGGATTTAAAGCTTCCATATTTCATTCTAGCTTTATTCCAATTCCTGTTCATTTCTTAAGTAAACCCAATATATATGACTTGATCTTGAATGCGATAGCCTAGTTATAACAGGCTTAAATTCCTCTTAGAGATACTCTACAGTAAAACCAAGAATGATTGCATTAATTAATATCATTGGGTCAGTGTCACCTTCTTGATTTACAGAAACATTTTCACAGAAGTCAGTATCCTGAAACATCTATAAAACTGTTGTTATATTTCATGGAATAACAGCCAACTTTTCTTGGGCTGATTGTAATATCACCCAAGTTAATTTTCTTATGGTTTTAAATAAACACATTTGGCTTACAAAGCCTCTATCTTTTAACTTGAAGAATAGAATGAACATTAATTTGGAATAACAATTATAACCAGGCATGGCAGTGCATGCCTATAATCTCAGCACTTGGGAGGCTGAGGCAGGATGGCCATGAGTTTGAAGCCAGCCCAGGCTATATAGTGAGTTCAACACCATCCTAATCTACATAGCAAGAATGTCTCAAACAAACAAATAAAAAAAAACAAAAAGAATAACAATTATATCTACCTAATGATGAAGCACCTTTCTGGGATTCATGAATCATTTTACAATTTCATGCTCAGAAATATATCTGCACTATATTCTTTTTATATCATTGATCTTATATTTTATGCCTATTTTGCACTAATTATTCAGATTTGAATATACCTATGTTACACTTGGTATCTTAAACAGCTTTTAGGAAAAAGCAATGCATTCACTGAACTAACTTCATATTTATTGGTAGAGTGATTACACTGGTTTAGTGGGTTACCCCATAATAAAGGAATTAAGTGGAATCATAGATAGGAAAGTGCTTTGTAAACAGTAATAAACAACAGACCTGTAAAACTACATTGTTGTTTAATATTATTCTTTTAAGAGATATTTCAAAAAAAGAAAGCCAAAGAATATTTAGTGATTACATTTTGATCACTGCATCACCAAAGAGGAGTTAATATTTTAAGCTAGGAGAAGCTTCACACAGCTCCCTCTATGTAGGTAATTGCTTAACCCAGTGGAAACTTTAATTCATACTGGAATCATCTGGGTTTTTTTTTGGTTTGGTTTGGTTTGGTAATGGGGATCGAACCCAGGTTCTTGTGCCTGCAAGACAGATGGCAGAACAACTGAGCTAAATCCCCAGTCCTGATCTGGGGTTTTGTGAACATGTAGACTCTGCATTAGTAGTCCTGGAGCGGACCTCAGATTCTGCATTTCTGACAAGTTCCTAAATGATGAGGACGCTGCATGTCTGTGGAATACCCAGTGAGCAGAAAGAAGTCACTTTGGCGCTGCCTTTTAAACACAGCCACTAATCCTATTATGAAGAGCAAAGGTATGCTTATAAGGAAATATACATTCAGCAAGTAAAGACATTACCCCTTTTCAATAAAAACAAAACTGACACTAAAACTCTGGTTTGAAAGGTGAACCTGAAATCATCCAGGCGGCTACCATGGAAATAATTCCTTATAGATAAGTTTCTATCTCTCTTTTTCAGTATTCAAAGAGCAGAAAATTTCAGCTCTTTTGAATAAATCAAAGCTTAATATACTTATATTATTAGAAGGAAAATTTCACTTTTCTTCACCTAATTGTTTCTGTTCATTTGGTCTTCCTTTTACATTATATTGTTTAAGAGAAATTAACTGCAATCATTTCCAAATATCCTTTTATACACTTACACCCACAATGGCTTCACTAAAACAAGCCTGGAGTAATTTAACCTATGAAATTAATCTTCCTGTACGCTGGCTAAGGAAATATTCAATACATATAAAGACATTATCCATAGCTTTGTATAATGCCTTGAATACATTTCTTCCCTTTCCAAGACTAAAACAAGAATGACACCACCACTGCTTTTCTTAGACCATCACAATGGCTGGAGAGATCTTTTTTCTTTTCTTTTTTTTCATTGAGTTTATTGGTACATTTTAGGTATACAGTACAGTTACATTCTTTATTGGGATCTTGTACCTTTACATGACAGGTCTTGGTTCTCATTTTTCCCCTTGTCCATGCCTTCCCTTCACCCCTCCTCCCCTCCCCATTTACAAACACTTTATTTCCATTTTTTCATTTTCTCATATTTTTTTTCTTTTCCCTTATTCCCTTTCCCCCACCCTTCCCACTTTCCCTACACCTTTATCCCTTTTCTTCCTATTTCACATGGTCAATTATCTCATTAGGATCTTCTGTACTATTATAGTTTTTCACATCGGAGAAACTATTCAGTATTTACACATGTGTGACTTATTTATTTCACTTAGGAGCATATCCTCAATATGTATCCATTTTCCTATGAATGATTCTCATTTCTCATTCTTTATAGTTGAGTAATATTCCATTTTATAGAAAAAACACATCTTCTTTATACAGTTTCCAACTAATGGGAAAATGGGCTGTTTCCAAGATTTAGCTATTACAATCTGTGCAGCTATAAACATAGGTGTGCACATATCACTGTGATATGATTCTTTTAATTCTTTTGGAAAGATACCCAGAACAGGGATGGCTGGGTCAAGTGGAACTCTAGTCCCAGCTCTTTGAGGTATCTCCATAGTGATTTCTATAGTGGTTACACCAGTCTGCACTCCCACCAACAATGGAGAAGGGATCCTAATCAAATCTTATTTGATTTAAAGAAAATTAAAGAAATATGATAGTTAAGGTATGTCTCATGTAGTGATTTCAAATTATTTCCTACTGCAATATAATATTTAACCAACCAACCTCTAGCAAATCAGCCACAATTTCCCACCCAAATGCCCTTAGATTTTGTTGCTGCCAAAATTCAAGTTCAAGCATACCCACTTCTCCTTATACAGGAGAGCCATTTATGTTACAAGAGAGCTGGCTAGGGCCCCAGAAACATCTGTTTGCCCCACTGAATAAAAATTCTGCCCTTCAGGGTTTTTTCTTCAATAAGCTTCTCCCAGAATCTTGATATGAGGGGAAAACTAGAGAAGGAAGCTAGTAACAAAAAATAAAGCCTTCCTAGAGAAAGAATCAGTGGTACCTCACTATTCCCACTATTAAATAATTTCTTATAGGTCCCCATGGTCCCTCTTGCTGTAGGAATTTGTAGTACTTTTCCTATAGGAAATTTCTGCCTACAAGACTTTGTAACACTTTTGCCTAATGCCAAAGCCATGGTCCCTCCTATGCTGACTATTGCTTCCAATAGGAATTCCCTCTTATAGTACACTGGTCTGTGTCTGGTGTTTGAAATGTGGAACCATTGGAGTCTACACAACTGTCTTAAGGTGCCTGCTGCTCCAACCCACACAGCATAGGGTCTGAAGCTAGGGAGAATGATGAGAGATGAAGAAGAGACCAAAATTACTCTCTCCCCCCACCGTGTGTGTGTGTGTGTGTGTGTGTGTGTGTGTGTGTGTGTGTGTGTGTTTAAGGCAGGCATGGTGCCACTGAGCTAAATTCCCAGCCCGATATTTAGTCTTTATTTCCACTTTTGGTTTTTCATACCAGAGAAACAACTGAGTATTTAAATATGCATGTCTGATTTAAGAGTATGGTCTCAAAATTCATCCATTTAGCTATAAATATCTCAAGTTCATCCTTCGTGTGGATAGCTTATAATTTGTCATCTCTTCCAACAGATCACGATGATAACATCCTTATTCTCATAAAACATCTCAATGCTGGCCAGCCTGCACTTCAAGCCAATACTAGTCACTGGACAGGCACTGGCTATTGACCATACATAGAGTTTTCCAGTATTGTTGATAGCATTCTGGATGTTCTCAAAGATGTCCACACCTGGTTTAAAGTCCTCGTGGTGAAGACAAATTTTAAAGGTGGTTTAGCCACCTCCTTCTAGGGCTAGAACAAAATCTTCATATATCCACTGTTCGTTGATGGCAATGAGAGACAAAGGCATTGTAGATGAACTCCCTCTCTGTCCTGTGTCATTTAGCTAGGTGCCAGGCTTTAAATGTGCTAGATCTTATACCATAAAGATGAAATCATCTCAGCACTGAGCCATGAGAAAACTGTTGTTGTGAGGACCAGAGTGTAGGAACAGAAGAAATACACTTTGCTCTGGTCAAAATTCCACAGAGCATCATCAAAACCTAACAAAAACTCTGCATATTTGGCTGCTAACAGGTATAGATCTGGAGGTAGAGGATATGAACAACTGTGTTTGTTGACCAATTCTTAAACCACATATTGTCACAGTTGCCCTGAAGTTTGTTCCCAAAGACATCAAAGTCTTCAAATTCTGCAGCAGGACTTTTATGTTGTTGGATCTTGAAGAGAAGACCTAAAAGCATTCTAAACCTGAGAGCATGCCAGAAGTCAATGGCTCTAAGCTGTTGCTTTCAAGGTTTAGTATTTCTAATCTTTTGGGTTTTTGGAATACAGGAGCATGTAAATAAAGACTTGATTCTCTAGATTTTGTTCCCAAGATATCTAATTTTGTGAGATTAACCACGCAGTCAAATTAGAAGTGATCCAGGAATACCAGGGGATTATTTTCCTGGGAGTAGCTCCTGCATGACTTCAAAGACATCATTTGGAACAATTTGAATCCCATGCTTCTGTCCCTCTAGACTGAGTTTTTCAAAGATGTGAGCTTCATAAATGGAGGGCATGTCAAGTTCCTAGTGGTTTCATATGTAATTTTATTAAAACTGAGGTTAAAATGATTTCCAAGGCTCAAGAAGAGACCTAAATGAAAATCTGACAAGCTATTGTATGCCAGGCCAAGTATATGCAGGTCAGTGAGACCTGAAAATGTATTCTTCTCTATAACTCACAGGTGGTTCTGGAAGAGACTTGGTACTTGGAAAATTTTCAGAGATTGAAAAGTTTTGTGCTGCCGAGTCTGAATATTATTGTTTCCAAAATCTAGTTTCTCTAAATTTGGAAACCAAGTAAAGAAGTATCTGTCAGTTGTTAATATCCAGCACCCAGCTAAATTGGGCTTCTTCAATAAATACAGCCAATTGAAGGCCATATTATTGAGTTCTATAGTAGAATTTCTAGAGAGAGAGATTGAAGTACTTCAAGGGTGAAAATGCAAAGTCTAGCAAGCTTTTAAACCTCTTGACAGTCAGGTCTAAGGTTGTCAAATTCTGGAAGGCACTCCAGCTTCTATTGCTGACAAAAAAAAGTTGGTAGAACTCTTGAAGACATTGGCATAGGAAAAGACTTTATGAACAAATCCTTAGTAGCACAGGAACTAGCACAAAAAATTAACAATTGGGACCTCATCTTTTAAAAAACCACCTACACTGCAAGAGAAACCACTAACAGAAGCCAGGTGTAGTGGCGCATGCCTGTAGCCCCAGCACTCGGGAGGCTGAGGCAGGAGGATCGCTGTAGGTTCGAGACCAGCCTGGGCTACATAGTCAGTTCCAGGTCAGTCTCAACTACGTAGTGAGACTCTGTCTCAAAAAAACCCAATAAATAAATAAATAAATAAACAAACAAACCACCAACAGAGCTAAGAGACAATCTACAATGTGGGAAAAAAATTCTACCACCTGTTACTCAGACAAAGGTCTAGTATCTAGGATATATAAAGAACTTTGAAATATCAGGCCCTCCAAATATAAAGACCTGATTCAAAATTGAGCATCTGAAGTTTCTCAGACAAAAAAGTAAAGGCCGCAAATAAATATATTTTAAAAATGTCCATCATCAGTGGTCATTTGAGAGATGTAGATGAAAACAACACTGAGATTCTACCACACTCCAGAAAGAATGGCTGCTATGAAGAAATCGACCAATAACAAATGTTGGCGGGGTTATGGGGAGAAAGGAATCCTTCTCCATTGTTGGTGGGAGTGCAGACTGGTGCAACCACTGTGGAAATTAATATAGAGATGCCTGAAACAATGGGGATTAGAAGTACCATTTGACCCAGCTATTCCCCTGCTGGGTATCTTTCCAAAAGAATTAAAAGAATCATATGACAGTGATATATGTGCACCTATGTTTATAGCAGCACAGTTTGTAATAGCTAAAACTTGGAAACAGCCCAATTGCCCATTAGTTGGAGACTGGATGAAGAAGATGTGGTTTTTCTATGAAATGGAGTACTATTCAGCAATAAAGAATGAGAAACTAGAATCATTCATAGGAATATGGAGGCATATTGAGGCCATACTCCTAAGTGAAATAAAAAAGACACACATGTAAATATCAAATAGTTTCTCTGGTGTGAAAAACTAAAAGTGCAAATAAGTCCAAATTGTATAACTGATAATGTGAAATAGGAAGAAAAGGGCTAAAGGTGTAGGGGAAGTGGGAAAGGAAATAAAGGGAAAATATGAGAAAAGGAAAAAATGGAAATAGTCTTTTTATATAGGGGAGGGTAGAAGGGTGAAGGGAGGGCAGGGACAAGGGGAAAAAATGAGAACCAAGACCTGTCATGTAAAGGTACAAGATCCCAATGATAAATGTAACTGTACTGAATACTTAAAAAGTGCCAATAAACTCAGTGAAAAAAAATTTTCTTTCCATTCAATTTTCTCGAAGAATTTGTGTAAAGTAGACATTATTTCCTCTCAAAAGAACACTGAAACTAACAAAGTGGAGTATAATTTATAGAAAGTTCAATATGGGAAATTTTATATATTTTATATTTTATGTTTATTTTGGTAAATTATATCTATCAATGAATTCTGTTCATTTCATTTAAGTATTCTAAATTGTTGTTTTCCAATTTTTGTGGTATATTTTTTAGTGTCTTTTACATTTCTCTAGGGTCTATTTTAGTTTCCAACTTCATATTCCTCATGTTACACAGTATTTCAAGTCTTTTCTCTTTTGCCCTTAATCAATCTGGTTTGGGTCATATAAACTCTTTACTAGTATTTTTTCAAATATTTGAATTTTTAGACTTTACTTTCTTTTTGGTGATTTCTAATGTTGTTTTAATCATTTATACTTCTATGTATTGGGGCTCAATTTTCTGTTCCCTTCATGCAGCCTTAAGGTAGGAGATAATTGGTTTGAGATTTATCGCATGAAATAGTATTTAATTCAGCTTAACATATTTTATAAATTACATTATGGTTTCTTATTGAATTACTTGTCTAGAAGTACGCCGCTTAAACTCCAAATACATGTTGATTGACATTATCATAGATAGGTCATTTACTAACTATCTGATAAGATAATATATTCTGAATAATTTCAATCTTCCAGCTTTTCTGGAAGGCCAGAATAGCCTACCTTGGTAGGTTTTCCATACACAATTACAAAGAATTACACTCCTAAGGTGTAAGCTACTATGTTCTACAAATATCAGTTAGGAAAAGTTGGTTGGTATGGGCTCAACTTTAAAAGTATCATGTTTTATCTACTTATAATTTTATGGGAAGAAAACTGTTAATAAATTAAAATTATAATTGTGCATTTATCAGTTATTGTCAATATTTTCTTCACATATTTTGAAACTCTGGTATTATGTGACAATAGATAGGGATGGTCACATATTTTTGAGAAAATGATACAGGATTTCTCCATACCTCCAGCTTTGTTAATGTATAATTGGTATAGAAAACATGGCACATAATTAATATGTGCCTTTGGTGAGTTTGGTGATTATATATATATATACACACACACACACACACACACAATCATGATGCCATCAGTAAAATTATGGAAATAAACATATCCATCATTTCCAAAAATAATTTTACCTGTGCTAAACTATGGGAGGAATGTGGAAGCAGGAAGAGGAGGGAAGGAGAATCAAAGAAACATTAGTGACAGAAAAAAGAAGGGACATGAAGACAGTTTAACACAACTTGAAACAACACATCCTGGCCAATGAGGTTCTGTGTTGTGACATCTAAGTATTTGTGATTTTGAGAACACTTCCATGTGTTTGCCATTTAGACTTTTTCTTTCAGTGACTTGCTTATTCATCATATCCTTTCTTCATTTATCTATTAGGTTTGGGGGATTTTTTTTTCTTGATTCTTGAAAATTCTTGAGTATTCTGTCCCAATAGTTATTCTTTGTTGGTTTTAATGATTTAAATATCTTCTGTTAACTATCACTTAATGTCTATGAACTCTTTTGTTGACTAGAAAGTTTTAATTACAGTATATCAACAGCTATCTCTTTTTTGGATTTATGGCTTTGCTTTGCAATTCCTGTTTAAAAATTTTTGCCTCCTGAGTTAACATCAGAGCCTGAATGTGTGCCAGTTCATTTTAATTACCAATTTTATTGGCCTCCAAGACTCCTAGAGCGGTGACTATATCATGGCAGCACTATAATCATCAGTTGATTAATTCACTGGTGTTTAGAGCTAAACATGTTGTTAGGAGATGTAGGGCGGAGAAAAATGGTGCAGTAGAAAGTGGCAGCAGAGTGTGACCTCTCCAGAGTTTGGAGTGGAAATACCTGGAGTACAACAATTGGGTGAAGATGAGGAAAGACATGAATATTCAAGAGGTGGGAGGGAGCTGATGGAAAGATTAGAAACTGGGGAGAAGCTGGAGAGACTGAGCACAGTACAGAGAAAAGAAAGGGACAGTCTGGAAGGCTCACCCAGGAACCTGCCTCCACTAACACAGGGTAAGCCTAGAATGTCTGTGGCTGGGAGAGACAGTGGACCAGGCCAGCAGCACTGGCCCTAAGAAAAAACCAAAGCTGTTAAAAGTGGCAAAAATAGCATGGTATTTTACTCCAAAGGCAACTCCTTCTGTAGGGCAGGCTTGAGTTGGTGAGGAAGTCCAGTGCATCATCCACCGTGTCTGACAAGTTTTAATCAGATGCCATTTGGAAATAAGTTAATTGTGTGGAGATGACCAAAGAAAAATTCCGGAGTGGGAATACTCAAGGGTTTCTAGTGCTGCCCTGCTACAGGACTAAGTGGGAGATAGCCACAGCAGATAGTTGCAGAACAGGAGCAAGCTGCACTGCTGAGAAGTTTAATCTTGGCCAGGAGGAGTATGGGAGCCCCTCTTTCCATGATGAGACACACAGACACAGTTAGCTATCTGATATATGACAAAGGGGCAAAAAAACATATACTGGAGGAAATATAGCCCCTTTAGCAAATGGTGCTGGGAAAACTGGATATCCATGTTGTAGAAGATTGAATCTAGATCCATATTTCTTGCCATTTACTCAACTAAAATCAAAAAGTATTTCATTCACCGGAAAATAAAATAGGTAAAGTATTTGAAGACAGGCATATGCAAGGAATTTCTGAACAGAAGCCCAATTGCACAAGAAATAATACCAAGAATTGACAACTGGGAGCATATCAAATGAAAAAGCTTCTGCACAGCAAAGGAAACCTCCAAAAGAGTGAAGACTCAACATACAGAATGGAGAAAAATTGTGCTAGCTATTGCACAGAGGAGTAATTTTAGAATATATAAAGAACCCCCAAAATAGATCCCCCTAAATAAAAGATCCACTTAAAAATGGGGATCTGAAATGAATAAACACTTCTTAGAAGCATAAATGTCCAACAAATACATGAAAAAATGTTCAACACCTCTGGTCATTACAAAAATATAAATTAAATAATACTTAGATTCTACCTTATTCCAGAAAGAATGGCTATCTTCAAGAAATCAGGGCCAGGGATTTAGCTCAGTGGTTCTGGCCACTGCCTCACAAGCACAAGGACCTGAGTTCGATACCCAGTACCAAAAAAAAAACAAAAACAAAAAAAAAATCAAATAATAACTCAATAAGAAAAAAAAAATAAATGCTGCTGAGGCTGCAGGAAAAAGGAACCCTTCTACATTGTTGGTGGGAATGTAAACTAGTACAATCACTATGGAAATCAGTATGGAGATTATTTTTTAAAAAGCTAAAACTAGAAAGTGGGCTACCCACACAGGAAAAGGAAGACCTATGGTTCTCACCAAACTGGTGGCCAGATCAACCAAGAGACAGTAGATCTCCAAGATTCCCTGAGACACACCCACCAAAGAAACTACCAAGAGCAAAGAAACCATTCAAAAAACTATTCAATTAAGGCTTTTCAAGCACTTACTGCTATACTTGCACTGACAAGACTGGACCTAAAATTGGTACCCAATAGATTAGCACCCAAAATTCTTTCCTTTAAGCCTCAACATTTCACTTCAGGGTACAGAAATTTTAGTTGATAGACAAAAACAGAAAACAATCTAATTTACCTCTTTAAAATTACACTTTTATTTTGAGGTAATTATAGATCACATGCAGTTTTTTTATGCTTTATTTTGTTTTTTGTGGTACCAGGGATCAAACTCAGTATCTTGCACTTGCAAGGCAGGTGCAGTGCCACTGAGCTAAATCCCCAGCCCCAGTTTTAAGAAATGATACAGAGACGGTACTGTAATTTGGATTTTTAATGTCTCCCAAATGCTCACGTGTTAAAATCTTAGTGCCCTTCTTGATGTTACCAAGAGGTAGTGGAACCTTTAAGAAATGAACTCTAGTGAGAGTCACTGGGGCCATGCTCCTGAAAGAGAATAATGGGATACTGACCCTTTCCTCTTTCTCTCATTTTTGCTCCCAGTCATGATGTACTGCCTTGCCACAGACCCAAAAGCAATGAAGCCAACTAACCATAGGCTAAAATCTCTCCAAGACTTTGAACAAAAATAAAGCATTTGTATTTACAGCTTAATTATTTGCCAGTAGCGATGTGGAGAACCTGACTAGGAGTGAATGGTTAAACTGTAGGGCAAAAATGAATAGGCTCTATGAAGAGTGAATGGTTAAAATATGGAAAAAACACAGATAATTAAACTTTGAGGCAAAAAAGACACACAGGCTTTGTAAGAATAAACTATGGGGCAAAAAACAGGCTCAGTGAGGAATGAATGGTTAAACTATGAGACAAAAAGCACACAGAATCGAATGATTAAACAACAAGAAGTTTAAAAAAATAGAAAAAACTCAAGAAGTTTAGATTAGTAAAGTATGTTGTGTCTTGCCATGTCCTTCCCCTTTCCCCAAGAAAAACTGCTCAACCTTGAGATAGCTCCTGGCCCAAACTGCTTTTCTCCTGCTCTTTCCTCTTACACTGATATTCTAAATAAAAGCCAGGCCAGAGAGTTTTTGGCTTGGTGGCTTTTTTCTTCTCTAAGAATCTCCGTAATGGCTGCATGCTCTGGGTGAAGAAATAGCCCTTCTGGGCCTCTAGATGGATTGAATCAAGTCTTGCCTGTGGGTAACCTTTTCATCCTCCATGCCACCTGAAGTTCCATACTGTGACATAGTGACCTTAGTTATATAAGTTACTTACATCTGCCAGCATGACATTGGTTATACAGTATAAGCTGTTTACACTGGGGCCTAAGAGGTACACCTCTACTGGAGTCCTACTAACCCAGGACCTACTGCCTCTGAAAATATCCCCTTCACAACCTGAACCAATGTGTAGTCATCTTGATCTTCACTTTTTCCTATAATCCACCTTCTTCAGGCTGTGGGACATGATTGCCAGTGGGCACAAGGGCCAAAGGGGACAATCCTTGCACCCACATACCATAGCAGCAATGTATGGATAAACAGCAAGCCACTAAGGCACAGGCACTCACCCTGAGGATTAACAAGGTCCATCTCCTACCTAAAGCTAAAGAATTCCACCACTCACGCAAAGGGTCCCCAGTAGCCTTTTCAATTTTCTTAATTTCTCCCCTGATACCCTGTAAAGCAGTAATGACATTACATGTGTTGGCTGGTATAGAGACACAGCATTATACATATACATATATGTTCCACCTTGGGCTACAATGAGGATGCCTAACACCATCTGATTTCGCAGCACCACCTTTTATGTTTAGTCTATTTTTGTAGTAAGAAAAGTAAATTTTAAGGCCTTAGCAGTATGTTTCCGCAAGGGCAGCAACCTGCCATTCCAATTCTGTCTTGTCCACTGCTGGAGGAACACAGTAAAGGGTTAAAACCACCATGGTGTATGACACACTCACTGCAGGTACCATGCTCTGACAGCATCCAGGTACTTGGTTGCTCAGATAAAGTCTCATAAAGGGTAGACAACAGGTAAGACCACCCCTAGGTAGACTGTTCAGTCCAAATGGCAGGCAAATATAGTCAGCCAGTTTCTCCACAAAGCCATAAACTACCACAGGGTACAAAATCAACAGGAGCTTGCCCTTGGAAGAGGTGGCTGTTCCACTGGTTTCACACTGATCCAGTAGGTAATATTAAAGCAAGCCTCTGGGACTTCCACCCACCTATTACATTATCTTTCTACTGTTCTATATACATTTTGGGGACTTGTGCAACAGGTTGAAGGTATAGCATACCCTCCCATAAATCAACCCTAACAATCCCACACACTACAGGTTAACCAGCCCGCCTCAGTCTATGAATTACCTATTGAGCTATGCTTATGGCTTGTCATGTGCAGTTCCAACATGCAGCTGTGGATTCTCATTCAGCCAACTAGGTCCAGTTTGGTGCCACAGTGGGATGAATGTGCCAAGGTAGTCCTGCTCTGTGACAGACAGAGCTGTATACACCCAACAATCAGATCAACTCACCAAAGCAGCATATGCATGAGCCCAATCCAATATACTACTGGCACAGATCATTCTAAGGGTGCTAGGACAAAGCAGAGGTAGGTACTAGTAACAGAAGATCTCTGCCATCTGGTAAAAGACATGCCAGGTGGGAGTCTTGCGACAGTATTGTCACAGCCAGGGAACTGTCGTGGCCATTGGTACCACACTTTTTCTTCAAGGCTCAGGGCCTCAAACAACTTCAGCACATGCAGTAATACAGGAGAACTCACTATAGGTCATAGCAAGAGCACATATGTGCCTTGTAATAAAGTCCCTTGCCCTGGTGCATGCATGCACACAGTAACTTCTGGTGGCCAACTACTCAAGACCTATAGCATCACACATTATAGCCCTTCCTCCCACTCAGCTTAAAGAGCAAGCCAGTGACAGTATGGAGCCTTTATGTGCCATGACCTGTAGCAGACACCTCTGCCCAGTATTAGCAGGCTGTAGTGGCAAACTTTCTTGCCCCTCCATAATTCGGCTGTGTTACACTGGAAGTAGTCCAATCGGCTAAGTTCATTTCAGCTAAATTCTTCCCCTCTGAATCAACCATTTGTTCTTTTAAGCAAAGATATGCTTGTGCCCTCATTCTACAGTCTTGCCTGCTTGATACTTGTTATAAGTAGGCGTCTCAAGGCCTGCCCAGCTTCCTCCCTTTCCACACTTGTATGAATAAACACTGGACATTTTTGGTGCCCAGAGCACCTTAGATAAGCCCAAGACTCAGTTTCTCTCAAGTCTCTGTCTCTGTGTCTTTATTTCCCTCTATCCTATCTCATGGACATCATAGTGACTTGCAGGAGACTAGGACCCATTGCAGAGATCTCTGGTAATATCCTCTTTTCCATTCCCCATAATGGCCATGTTCATTTTACCTGTTTACGTTCCTTCAGGGGAGTCATCACAGGAAGAAGTATTATTACCACTTCTCTCATAGCCGGATCTCAGAAACTCATCTTTAGCTGTAACCTGAGATTGTTTGGGGGCTGTGGTCCAGTGCAATAGGGCTGCCATCAGAGTAGGGTCCCTCTTACAAGGTCACTTGTTAAGGGCTTGGGTGATACCAAACAGGCATCCAGTCCACCTTTCAGTGATACTGAAGATAGGGAAGTTTGCAGATCCTATTTCAAGAGACTACTGTGGTCATTCCATCATGCCCACTCCCTGGCAAATGGAAGGGAGCATGCAATTTCCACAGGACATTCATTTCTTTGGCTCATTTTTGTACTCACACCCCTGTAAAATGGCTACCATTGCTACTCTCTATGACTAAAAGTCTCCTGTAATGGGCATACAATTGTTAGAATGCTTGCATAGTGTTCTATGGATACGCTTGGCCACATGGAATGACAAATAGATGCGTTGCTGTATCTATAGCCACAAAGGCATAGGCATGCCCCTGACTCTTTGGAAGGGGACCTATATAATCTACCTGGTACCTGATGAGAGGGGTATAGCCAATCATCAGCTGCTATAGGGTCTCAGTTAAGCACCTCCTCTGAGGAAAAGCATATACATACATAGAACATTTCTTACAAGCTTCCATAATATCCTGCATCATAATGGGCAGTTCCCACTGCTTGGCTATGATACGCATGCTCTGGATTCCTGTATGTCCTAGTTTTTGATGTGGCCATGTGACCATATCCTTTGTAGAACCCCTTTCTTCCCATCATACCCATGCTAATGTGTCCAATTCATCATTTCCTGAGCTTGTTAGTGGGACATGGCCTGATGCATGATGTACAATGTACTTGTTTCATGTGGCCCACTTCCCATAGGTCTTGCCACATGGCCTGGCCCCACACAGCCTGATGACCAACCAGCCAACCCATGGCTTTCCATTTAGAAAGTTACTTCAGGCCTTTGTATACTGTCCAAATGTGAGTACATATGGTAAGGGGTCCCTCCTCTTGGATAATTACTGTCCATGCTACCCTTAGCTCAGCCCATTGGCTAATCTGGTCGGTACCAGTATCAAACCAAATGGTGTCTGTTTCTAGCTGCACAGCCACAGTCAACAATTGTAGCAGGCCTCCAGCTTGACCCATTTGTATAGCAATCATTTGATGGCACTAATGGCTAACATTCTTTATAGGGGGTTTCCTCTAGTTCCTGGGGTGGATGGGACAATGGTGCAGCAGCATCTGTCTATTCCACTGGTCCTAACAGCTGTTGTAACTCAGCAGAAAGGGGACTTATGCACAATGTACTCCTCTGTTCTAAGTATGCTCCCCATTTAACCAGCATTGGCATGTGAGAAACCCCTATCTTGGGTGTGGATATCAATGAGCACAGCCAGTTGGCCACTAGGTAGGTGGTATACACCTACACAGGGGCTTCCCTGGTGATTGACTCACAGGCCTGCAAGGCTGCTTATAGAGTAGCCAGCTGTTTCTCTATGAGGGAATAGCAAACTTTCACCCCTTTCTACAACTGTGACCAAGATCTCAAAGGCATCCATGGCCATTCTGTGCACGGCCAGTGTCCTTGGTAGTTACATGAACATCCAATTCACAGGGGCACCTGGAATCAGCTGCCTGCAGGGCTTGTGCCTACTTTACATCCTGCTTCACCACCTCCAATGCCTGCTCAGACTCTTCCACCCAATTCCTGAGGAGCACTTCTCTTACTCATTTATACATAGGTGGGTTTCAGGGTTTGAGCTAAATAGGGAATAAAAACCCTCCAATACCCTAGAAGCCCTAGGAAAGTCCGTAATTATTTCACTGTGGCAGGGTGAGGATATTTCTTGTCTCATCAATAACAGCTTCTGGTGTTGCTTTTACCTTACCTGACCAGATAACTTCCAAAAATTTGACAGAAAGCTCAGGCCTCACTGATGGTCCATCAACATGCTACTAGGTTCTGTCAGAGACCACTAGCAGCATGTTTTATATCTGTAAGAGAATCAGAGGTTAACATAATATCAATATAATGAAACAATTGCACATCCCATGGAGATGACCAGGCAGCCAAGTCCTTTGTCACCAGCCCATGGCAAATACTAGGGCTGTGAAAGTAATCCTGTCGCAACACAGTAAATGTCCATTGCCTTCCTTCCATGTGAAGGGAAACTGTTCTTGACTCTTAGCAGCTATATCTATAGAGAAAAAGACATTAGCCAAATGCACTACATAGTGAAAATAGCCAAGCCATGAAGTTAGTTGGTCCATGATGTCATGAATCAAAGGGATAGCAGCGCGCAAATGTGGGGTCATTTTATTCAGCTGTCTGTAGTCCACCATCTTGCACCACAATCCATCTGGCTTCTTCAAGGGCCACATGGATGAGTTATAGGCATTATGCATTCTTTTAGTTTCAAGATTATTTGGGTGATTTCTTCATGACACTTCAGTAGATATTGTTGAATAGTCACCACAAATCATGGCATGGGCAGGACCTGGGGCTTGTGATGAGTATGGCCCTATCTACAATTTTCAATACCCATACCCCGAGGTGGAATTTGCCCATTGTTATTTGCAATCTCAACTCTTGGAGGATGTCTACCTTCAGGATGTACTCTGGCACTGGCTCAAGGGGACAACCTATACCCAGAGTCACAGTTGTGGGCTTCAATTTGATGATGCATCTTCCTTAATCATCTCTGTAAATTGCCTTACCAGGGAACTTATCACTGTTGCCATGAATCAAACTACAGTCTGCCCCAGAGTTCATCAGCATAAGCACCTTTTGTGCGTTTATAAGGGTCCAATAAATGGCAAGTTCTACATGAGGCCTCCTGTCCTTTTGGCCCTGCCCTTAGTCATAATTAAATGCTTACATAGTATCATCTACAGGGGCCAAGAAGACTTGCAAATTTATGGCCCTGTCCTGGACCACTTTCATCCCCTGCAGAACCCTTTTCTTCAGTAACTGCTGCTCCAAAAGGTTAACAGCACATCATTCAGCTGTTTATCAGTCTTCTTTCAGTTCACCCATTCCATGAGGTGGTCAATCCATTTTGGCCCCTTTTGCTCAGTCAGTTTAGGCTCCTGCCTACATATTACACAAAATCCTCTCTCCTTTCTGTGATCCTCAGCATCTATCAGTGCTGCCATAGCCATTCTTACTTCGTGGATTCTCTTACCTATGGAGGGAGTTACGACACTGCTAGAGGCCCAAAGGAGCTTGGAGGAGCTGTACGCAATACCACAGTCCTCATGATGGATGTGAAACACTTGTCATCCAGGCCATGGAGTTAACCCTCAAAAACGGCACTAAATAATATGTGTGCCATTTACTCACAGTTTCTGGCCATTCTCTGGCATCTTTCCATGCCACCTGTGCTTCAGCCATCAGCTAGTCCATCAGAATATAATCGCCAGCCTCAGGAGCCATCTGATGACTCATCTGCAGTCGCTGGTGCGAGGAAGGGTATGTGGTCATGGAGGCCAGCTTTTCTATCTCCTTGGACGAGTGGCTTATGCTGTCTTCCCCTCATCCCACAGCTGAAGGGTCCATGCTGGCAGAGGTTCCCTGCGCTACTCTCTGCACTATTGAAGCTTGGTAGAAGTGTAAGAAGAATAGGCCGTAAATTCTGTGGATTCCTCTGGTGCCCCACCTGGCCTCAAATGTTGTTCATGTTCTACTTTTTGAGGAATTACTGAGCAGTCCTGCAATGGAGGTAGGTCCTCTTCTTCATCCTCAAAGTCTTCATGATTCATTACTATCCCAATTCAGGCTATGCCCAACTCTTGTTCCAGCTCTTGTACCCAGGCTTCTAAGTGCTCCTCTTCAGCCTGAAACTCACATACTTGCACATGATGATGCAGAGCCTCAGCATGTACCTCTTTCAGGACTGTCAGAAATGCCCATCCTTGGGTTGGGGATTTAGCTCAATAGCTCTGTGCCTGCCTTACAAGCACAAGGTCTTGAGTTTGATCCCCAGCTGCCAAAGAAGTGTTCCCCTTCTCTGCTTTGCTGCTCTAACTGCGGTAAGTCTTTCTACAAATTAATCAGTGACCTGTCCACCATATCTCATGCTTCTACTGGGGCGCACCCCAGCAGCACAGCAGGTATAGGAGATCACGTGGCATATAGGGGTCACATGTGAAGTTCTGGATCCTCCATGCTGAGAGCTCACTTACCTCTATCCTGTGACTATGCCAGTTGTCCTTCAGCGACTCAGGTAAAGGTTCCAAAGGTTGGATGGCAGGAAGAAGAGATGAGGAGCAGTGAGCAGATTTGACATCTTTCTTTTTAGGCACCACACAGCTGTGCACATTCATGCAGCAGTTCACATTTTTAGGGGGTCAGCACAATGGTGGCTATTTGCCAATAGTGGCCTTGATTACATAAGTTATTTACATCAGCCAGCAATGACCACGGTTATGTATGCTGTTTACACTGGGGCTGGGAGGTGTGCTTCTGCTGAAGTCCTGTTGACTCAGGACCCACTGCCTCCAGAAACTCCCCTTCACAGCCTGAACCAAAGTGCAGCCATCTTGGGCTTCACTTTTCCCTTCAAGAAAGGGGATGGCACCAAAGAGGAATGGGTGAGATATCATATGTAGCATCCACGGCCACACCTCGATGAACGACCCAGACACACTCGAGAGCATGTTCTACTCCAGATGTTTCTTAATCCCATGAAGTTGACATATCAGGATTAGCAGACACACCATCTGACTAAAACCTCTGAAACTATGCTTCAAAAATGTATCATTCCTCCTTTTAAGTTACCTCAGGCATTTATGTCACAGTAATGGAACATGGACTAACAAAATGGTCGTTATGCTCTAACAGTAAATATTTTGTTTAACATCTACATTCCCACATCAGAATGTAAGTTCCCTTGGGAAATGTTTTGCTTTCTGGATTTTGTTTTTGTTGTTACTGCTGCTGTTGTTTTGTTCACTGATGTATTGTCAACACTTAGAATAGTGCCTCGTATACAGTAACATTCAAATTATATTTGTTGAATGAAGGAGTAGAAGATTGAAATGATGAACAAATGAACCTATAGTTGAATAGAAATATATGGGCAAACTTTAAATTTTACCTAGGGCTTAGTGGAGATAGAGAAAAAGATAAGTACTGCAGGTAGTAAATGTGGGTCCTTGACACATTCATAAGCACTTACAACTCATCCCTAAGCACAGTGAGAATCTCAGGTTTTAAGAATAATTTATTGATACATTTTTGATATACATAATGATCACATTCATCATAGGGAATTTGTATTTGTACGTGGTATATCTTGATTCATCTTTTTCCCTAATCCTCCCATCTCCCTTCAATCCTTCTTTCCTCCCTAATTTACAAAAGCTTTGTTTTCATCTTTTCCTGCAATTCTTTTTCCTTCCTTCCTTTTCCTCTCCCACTTCCCTATTTCCTCTTCCCATTTGAACATCTTCATATTTCTCAATATCTATTATATATTTTGTCCTTATTTACCTTTTCAGTTTCTCACACCAAAGAAACAACCCGATGTTTAAACATGTACGTCTAATTTATTTCACTTAAATTATGTTCTCAAGGTACATCCATTTACCTAGAAATGTCTCAAGTTTATAATTCTTCATGGCAAAGTAGTACTCCATTGTATTAAAATAAACACATTTTCTTTATCCATTCATCCACTGATGTGCATTTGGGCTGTTTCCAATATTTAACTATTATAAGAGCTGAAAGAAAAAGGGAAGAATTTGCAGAATGGGAAAATAAAATATAAAAACTAAAAATTAAAAATATGAGGAAAAGAAAGAAAGAAAAAATTTGAAGAGCCTCTTTCAGGGCATATCTCTGCGTCACAATAGACAATGTGAGTAGCAATGTGCAGAACTAAGTCCATTAGTCTCAGCTAGGCAATGACAGACCCCTAAGATTCAGGCTGAATTCTGGCTGCAAGGCCCAAGTTGATCTCCCTGACCTTCTGCAGGGTTGAACTCTGCAAGGTTCTGCTACAGGTTCCCTCTCCCCTTACCCTGAAGACAGTCCAATTTCTGATAGAAGGTGGTGATCCCTCCAACTTACCAACTATGGAGGTGTGATGTGCCTTTATCGCAGCTGTTTCTTTCTATCTTCTGGAGCTCAGTAAAATGGCCCTTATGACCACCTGTGCCTCTGCAGTGTGGATCCGGGAACTGGCACAAGTGGGAAGCCCCAGAGCACAGAGGGTGGGTAGGGGGATGCTGCAGAGACACCTGATGGGCTGGGCGGTCCTCACTGGACCCTTCTCTAAATTTCTTGTAAAACTCATCAGTGAATCCATCATGACCAGGGCTTTTCTTTTTTAGTAGGTTTTAATTACATCTTCAATTTCATTGAAGCTATTTCATTAGGTTTTTTAGTATTTTTATATCTTCTTGATTGAACTTTGGTAATTCATAGATATCTGGGAAACTGTCCGTTCCTTCTCCATTTTCCAACTTACTACAATACAGGTTCTCAAAGTACGTATTGACGATGTTCTGGTTTTTTTTTTTTTTTTGGTTTTTCGTATGTGTATTATTTTGTTTTTTGTTGTTTTCTTTTTGAGACAGGATCTTGTTATGCAATTCAGGTTGACCTTGAACTCACTGTGTCGCCTAGACTGGCCTCAAACTCATGGCAATCCTCATGCCTCAGCCTCCCAAGTGTTGGGATTACAAGTGTGCATCACCACACCTGGCATATGTTCTGGATTTCAGCAGGATCTGTTGTGATTTCACACTTTTTATTGCTAATAGCATAGATTTGATTCTTTTCTTTTTTTGTTAAGGTTGACTAAAGGTTTGTCTATTTTATTTAATCTTTCAAAGAACCAACTTTTTAATTAATTTGATTCTTTGTAGTCTTTTGTTAGTCTCAATTGCATTTTCTTTTCTGATCTTCATATAGTGGACCCTGAAGATACAATCTGCCTAAACTCAATGAGGAATGGGGAAAAAAAAAGATACGATCAGCCTGACATATGTACAACTTGGATTAATTTGGTTAATGGAAGATTCATCTGTCCCTTGTTTTCTATAGTATATACCCAGGTAAACAACCAGATCTCAGCTGTATTGACTGAGTTATAACCAGCCCTCAGGAGTCAATTTAGCTCATAAGTCTTGCTCTTCTTTTTCTAGAAGCTTAAGGTTCAACATTAAATTATTTATTTGAGGTCACTTTTTTTCTAATGTGGGAATTCACTGCAATAAATTTCCCTCATAGGACTCCTTTCGTTGCATCCTATAAGTTTCAGAATATATATTAGCATTATCATTTAAATGTATGAGGCCCCTTCAGAAAGTAAGACTCCAGGTGCAGATAAGTAGTGTTACTAATGACCCTAATTCACAACAGCTTAAATAGGCAACTGTATTGATGCTTCCATTTTTCATTTGATCCATTATGTGGGTAATCTTGCAAAGGCTATGGCTCTCAGGCTCTCAATAATTTATCGAATCACCCTCTTTGCGGTACTTCATCCTCCACAGGAAACATGGGAATCTGATCTGCTCCTTGTATTTGGGCTCTACATCCCCAATATAATGATTAATTTTTTTCTCCCATCAAACAGTTAGCTCATAGTCATTAATTCTTTTCTCATTGTCTTATAACAGTTTTTCTCTTCAACCCAACCAGTGAGACACAACACCCCAAAATAGTTGGAGAACCAAAAACCAAGTTGGATAACAGCTACATCAAATTCAATGGTTAAGTTCAAAGTTGACCTTATGGGAAATTTGATTCATGAACAAAGGTACCACTTATATTTTATAAAAGAGAGCACTTAATACTTTGTACGTATTAAACTTATGTAGTCTTCACTCTGCATAATCTTAGACACAAGACATATGTTGGGTTTTTTTATGTATCTCTGGACTCAGATATATAGGTTGGGTAATAAATTAAGATAATATATTTAGCCAATTATAAACTGATTGTTGAATATATTTAACAAGCCGACAATTAAATACATTTTAACTCTTAACACTCAGTTTTTACTAACCAAAAGCCTCAATTCGTGAACTTAATTCATTCCACAATTCTGGAAAAGATGGCCACGTTTGTGTTTGTGTGGGAAAAATGGCTTTGGCCACGTTCGTCACCCAATTCAGAGTTTGCAAACAAAAAATTTTGCAAATGTTTATGTTTGCAAAACAAATTGTTCATATACAAAAGCTTTTGTGAACTGAGGAGCCACTGTAAAAGCAGCGCTTCAGTTCATAGACCAGCCTTGGGGAACAGAGGAGGTGATGACTATGAAAGGAGCCAAGAAGAGGAAGAGAGGAAGGAAGGAAGGAGAACAACTGACAACATATATGTACCAAACACCAGCATGACCAACTTCATAAAACAGTACCAGACATAAAAGATCAGATAAAAATAAATACAATTATAGTGTTGATACCCCACTGTTACAAATCAAGTAGACAAAAAAATCCACAAATATGAGTTAAACCAAATCTTCAAACAGAGTTAATAGAAATCTACAAAATGTTCCACCCAACAATTGCATACACATCTTCTTAGTAGCACATGGAACTTTCTCCAAAATAGACCACATACTAGCCCAAAAAGCATTCTTAAATAAATGAAGAAGAATTGAAATTATTTCGTGCATATTATCAGACCATGATATGAAAGAAAGTAGAGTAAGAGAAACCACAGAAATTATATGGGCCAGGGATTCAGCTCAGTGGTTCCACCACCTGCCTCACAAGCACCAGGTCCTGAGTTCGATCCCCAGTACCAAAAAAAGAAAAAAAGAAAAAGAAAGAACAAGAACAAGAAATTATACAAACACATGCAAATTAAACAGCACACTCACGAATAATCAATGAATCTCAGAATAACTCAAGGAAGAAATTAAAGCAGTTCCTAGAATCAAATAATGCCAGTACAACATGCCAGAACCTATGGGACACTGTGAAAGCAGTCCTATGAGGGAAGTTTACAGCTCTGGTTGCCCACACCAGAAAAACAGATTGAAGTCAAGCAAATAACATAATGATGCGCTTCAAGGTCCTATAAAAACAAGAACAATCCTACTTTCTCTCCTTTGTTCAGAAACAGCCCGGCAGACCCTCCCCATAATAAAGGCTTGTTATGGTCCTGGTCTGGTCCTAGTTCTCGGCTCTTTCTACCTACCATATCTGGTGCCGAGACCCGGGAGATAGGCAGTTGTTTAAGTGGCAATCCCCCGTAGGTTGTGGTCGATTGGCCTTTCAGCCGCCTCTGCCAAGCCAGAACTTCCTTGGGGCTTTCTACTTTTGCCATTACTGATGACTCACATCCACACCGGTCACTGATTTCAGGGTGAGGAGGTAGTTAGCTTCCCTCTACTTGGGTCCTCTTTCTTGTTCTCATTCTCTCCTTCTGGGGACTATTTGGAAAACCAAGCACTTGGCAAGAGAGACCCTCTCGGGCCACTGGGCCCAGGACCATGCCCCTTACAAAGTAAATGGGTCTCTGTATCTCAAGGTTACACATTTTTCTACATTTAAGGCAGAGATAAAACTCCAGGGTACATGGCATAATAGGCTATTCTTGTATCTCAGATGTCACTGGACACCATAAATAATCTCTGTTCTTGACCCTACACCCACCTCAAGGTGAGGTAGGAACTTTGTTATCATTCCCTTCTCTGGCTAATTGACAAATGTACCTTTCATCTCCAACTTGAAGTAATGTCTAATTAGTATGCTTAAAACATTTCTTGTGCATTGAAAATTCTTACATTGTAATTATAGGGTTAACTTGCTCTTTCTGTACTTTGTTCATAAAAAAAACCTCAAACTTATACTCTATTCTCAGCCATCAAATTTTAAAGTATAACACTGAGGAATAAAAAAGGAACACTTTAAAATTTTAACAATTGAAGCCAAGTTTTTCATGAAAGATTTATAGTAAATGAGATAGAATATATAAATATTTTTTAAAGGCTACAGATAAAGGAAATATACTTTTAATATAAAAGGATTTTGTATGTTTGCCTTGTTAGAAGACTAAAGAGACATACTAGACCAGATGGCCTAAGTATGTTGAGAAGGTATGAGGAAGTGATTTATCAAAGAAATATTATATGTTTGCTTATTGGTTTCAAGTTTGTTATAAAAGGTATACATTTACAGTCATAAAGAGCTTTCATTCCTTCTGATTGTAATTCTATAGATCTCTGTTAATTGACCTAGAAAAGTTTTGACTAGTCTTACTTAAAAGAGATGTTATAATTCAACTGACCAAATATATTTGCATGCACTCTAGTTTCATAAATTGTCTTATATGTTTGTGTCTGTTCAATTGTTTAAATGTGTTTGCCCAATTATATTTTTTGATCAAAATGATATCAAAGATACTAATAAATTGTTAATTTCTACAAACTGGTTTTACAGGTTAAATAAAAAATTCTCAAGATAATTAAATCTAAACTTTTAGGTTTGGATAGACTCCTGTTGGTGAATAAAGAAGTAGCAGCTCAGAAAAATTTATTCTGGTCTTCATTCACTAATGGGAGCCCCAATAATTTTCATAGCCTTATGGGAAGATATACCCTCAATAAACATCACTAAATGTGTTGTTATAAAATATTTACATTGGTTATCATCAAAGGGCTGAATTCTAAATATGTTATTATGTTTATAATAGTCATCTTCAAAACATAATATTTTCTGTGGAAAAACTAGGAGTTATTTAAAAAGATCCTTTTTGTGATCACTTTGGCAGCACATATACTAAAAAGATCCTTTTGGTACCAGGCTATGCTACAGGACATAAGTTTTCATATAATAACAATAATTATTATTGCTACTTTTCTAGTGTACAAAATGTATTCATGTTTTCTGACTATACAGGTCTTCCAACATATTGTTTATGACAATAACTTTTTTAATCTTATTGAGTTTATTGGTACTTTTTAAGTACACAGTACAGTTACATTCATCATTAGGATCTTGTACCCTTATGTGACAAATCTTGCCCTTCTCTTCTGCTCCACCTACTCATGATTACAGGTACATTTGTAGGCCCTTACACTTTCCTTAGATGGCAAAGGTAATAACTTAAGAATTTCCAGTTTTTTGTTTTTATGTGTTTTTAGAGGGGAATAAATACATTTGACAATGGCTATTATATATTAAGATACATATCTAAGTTTGTTGCAAAGATAATGTCATCATGATTGTCATGCTAAAATATTATGTGTGGCTCCTGAGTCCAAGTTTTTTCTGTTAATATTCTATAGGACACCAACTACTAGAACAGCCATGATTGGTAAAAATAACAGTCCTCTAACTATATTTTAGATTCCAGGGTGCTTGCTATCCAGATAAAGTTATGATTATTAAACTCAGTGTGCCTAAGGTACTATTGATGTCACTGACCTCCTGTTCTGGGTGTTCAACCTCCAAAGAGAAGAGACCAAAATTGAAAGGTAATTGGGCTAAGAAGACCACCAATATTTTGGCCCTGGGCTCCAAGGTCATCAACTATCCAAAGTATGAAGGAACCTTTTCCACAATGCCTTATATCTTTGGTAAGCCACCCAAACTCCTGACCAGGGAGATTGCTGGATACCAGAGGGCAAATGTAACGTGTGCCAAAAGAGGTTCACTAAGAAAAAAGAATCTCCCACGTTTTCAATAAAAGCAACTTGGTCAAGTAAGGCCTGTGACGCATCCTAATGTCTGACGTTGACAGAGGAGCTGAGAGGCTCTATGCATGGTTCCAAAATAAGGTCTAAAGAGACTTCACTGACCTTGACAGATAGCAAGATGTTCTTTTGATTAACACAATTATCATCATTTTAACTTGGTCTTAAACACCCAGCAGAAAAGAATAACCAAAAGAGGCAGTCAATGAACAGGCACTAGTGATAAAGAGACTTTTGAGTCCCACCACTCCACCTCCCTATAAAGTAAGTAAACCAGATAACCCAGTCTCAAAAAAAGTCTGCAACCCCTATTTAATACCACCATCCTCTATCTCCCTGTCCATATCTCAGACTGTTGGATGTGTATGTCCATTAACCCCTGCTCGCTCACTCCAATTCCCATCCCCCTAGACTTTAACCTGTCTGTCTCAAATGCTGGCAATTTACCCACAGTTCTGTGACCCTTCACTACAGGTCTCCAATTCCCTACACAAACCATTTACCTGACACTCACAGGGCAAAATAACAATATCACTTGCCTTGCTTGCTCCCTCTTTATCTCAGAAAAGCATATGATCTGCCTGTCCAAAGGCCTGTATTTCATCTGTAATCAAGAGGCATTCTGATGCCTCAGTCTGATGTTTTCTGTTACATATCCTTCCTCAGCCCTCCCATGACCAAGAAGCCCAGGTGTCTAGACAAGTTCTCCCACAGAACACAATCAGAAAAATGGCAGCTCCCCTTCTAGTCCTCTTCTTAATGGGAGCAGGGGTCCTCACTGGGATGGCAATGCAGATAGTGGGCATTTCTACATCCACACATTTCTATCAGGCCCTGTCCATAGAGATTTTTAAAGACATGGATAAAATAAGCCAGTCCTTAAATACAGTACAAGATCAAATAAATTCTCTAGCAGCAGTTGTGTTACAAAATAGAAGGTCCCTTGACAAGCTGACAGTGGCCCAAGGGGAAACATGCTAGGTGCTAGTTGAAGAATGCTGTTATTTTGTTAATTGGTCAGGAATTGTTAAATCAAAGGTTAAAGAATTACAGCAGTGCATCAAAGAATGAAAAAGACGATGGAACTCTTGGCAAATAGACCAGAGCTCTTCCTGGCTTCCCCAAATTATGCCTTGGCTACTTCCCTTGTTGGGCCCACTGGCTTGTATGTGCCTTTTAATCATGATAGGACCCTGTCTGCTTCACTGTTTTCAAAATTTCTTGCAGGAATACATGAGGTCATTTACCAATCAGACAGTCATGGAACTCATCGTGGCAGGGTACCAGCCACTGTGACAGAGGGAAAAAGATCCAGGTTTACCCCCAACCTTCATTCCTTCATCAGCTTGAAGCAGCTCCAAAAGAAGAGACCATAAAACAATAAGGCTGGAATGTTATATTCCCCTTGCCTTAAGATGGCTGCCACATGGAATAGCAGCCTCCATGTTAAAATACGACTTCTCCCAACAAAGGTCAGACTTCTTCCAAACACGGCTGTCTTCCCACCAAAAGAGTAATCTGATACTTGCTATCTCCTAGCAGCTAGGAATGTCACAAACCCCTCCTACTGATGTCACAAACTCCCCCAATCCCTAGCCACTACATCACTCAACCCTACCCTGCTCCTATAAAACAAGCTCTCTGTTCTGCCATGTTGCATTCTGTCCTTTATTCAGAGACAGCCCAGAAGATTCTCCCCATAATAAAGGCTTGTAATGGTCAAAAAACAAACAAACAGAAAGACAAGAACAATCCAAATCCAATGCTAGTACAAGGAAGAAAATTAGAAAGATCAGAGAAGAAATTGATGAAATAGACTAAAAATACAAAAAACAAAGTCAATGAGTCAAAGAGCAGTGTTTTGAAAAAATAAACAAAATAGACAAACCCTTAGCCAAACCTACCAGAAGAATGACTGAAAAGACTCACATCAATGCAATTAGAAATGAAAAAGATGAAATCACACAGACACCACCAAAAGTCACATGATTTTAAGTAACGGTTATGAAAAATTGCCCTCCAACAAATTGGAGAATCTTCAATGGATAGATTCCTAGATATATATGAATTACCAAAGTTGAAACAAGAAGATATAAAAACTCTAAATAATCGAATAACAGACAATGAAATTGAAGCAGTAATTTTTAAAATTCTACCAACTAAGAAAAGTATGGGACATGATGGATTCACCACTGAATTTTATAAGAACTTCAGGGAAGATCTAATACCAATACTCTTCAAACTCTTCAATGAAAGTGAAAGAGAAGTAATATTCCCAATGTCATTCCTAGAACTTAGTACTACTCTGATTCCAAAACCAGTCTAGGACTCAACCAAAAAAGCACACTATGGCCAATCTCTTTGATGAACATGGATACAAAAATCTTCAACAATATACTGGCAAACAGAATGCAACAAATCATTAAAAAGGTCATACATTATGTTCAAGCAGGCTTTATCCCAGGAATGCAAGGATGATTCAACATATGCAAATCATTAAGTGAAATACACCGCATAAACTCAAACAAGCACAAAAAAATCACATAACAGACACACATACACACACACACACACACACAAAAAAAAAACCTTTGATAAAATCCAACATCCATTGATGATACAAAAAGAAAACCCTGAAAGAATAGGTATGGAAGGACTTTATCAATCTGATAAAAGCTATTTAATGTAACAAAACTACTGCCAATACCATATTAAATGAGAAAAAACTGAAAGTTGTCCCCTTTCAAGTCAGGAACAAAGCAAGGATGTCTGCTATTGCCACTACTGTTCAATGTATTTCTCACAACAGTATCCACAGCAATCAGGCAAAAAAAGGAAATGGAGGGGATATGTATAGGAAATGAAGAAGTCAAATTATCATTATTTGAAAATGACATGGTCTTCTACATAAAGGACAAAATAATCCACAAAAAGTCTAGAATTAATAACCAAATTCAGGAGCATAGCCGGATACAAAGTCAACACTCAAAACCAGTAGCATTTCTTTACACCAATAATAAACTCACCATGAAATAAAGTAGGGAAATAATACCTTTCACTGATGCATCAAGAACAATTAAATACTTGGGAATGAACCTAAGCACAGAAGTGGAAGACCTCTACAAAGAAAGCTCTGAAAAAAGAGATAAAAGAGGATATCAGAAAGTGGAAAGATACCATCTGTTCCTAGGGAGCCAAAACCAATATAGTCAAAATAGTCATACTTCCAAAACTGATCACAGATTTAACAGTCGCAATAAAATTACCAATAGCATCACATAAACAGAACTAGGAAAAACAATCCTCCAATTCATATGGAACTAGAAGAGACTCAGAATAGCAAAATCTGTCCAAGGCAACAAGAGTAATGCAGGAAGAGACATCACATTCCTGGACTTCAAGTTATATTGCAAAGCCACAGTGACTAAACCAGACATGTGGATCACTGGAACCAAATAGGGATGCAGAAGCAACCCCAGGCACATTCACCCATTTGATCTCTGACAAAGGGGCCAAAACCATATGCTGGAGGAAACATAATCTCTTTAATAAATGGTCTTGAGAAACTGGTTATTCCCATGCAGAAGAATGAGTCTATGTCCATATCTCTTATGATGTACTAAATCAAATCAAAATGGATCAAAGCCTAAATATAAGAACAGAAACACTTAATTTGGTGGAAGAAAAAATAGGTAAAGCTCTTAAAGACATAGGCATAGATGAGTACTTCCTGAACACAGTTCTGATTACACAAGACATAATATTAAAATTTAATAAATGAAATTATATCAAATTAAAAATCTCCACAGCAAAGAAAATGACCAACAAAGAAAGAAACAGCCTACAAAATGGGAAAATTTTTGCAAGCTACTCTGTGAACAGAGGACTAACACCTAGAATACATAAAGAACTAAAAAAAATAGACCCACTGAAATAAAGACATAATAAAAAATGCTCAACTGAGATGAACAGATATTTCTCAGAAGTACAAACAGCTAATAAATACATAAAAATATTTAACATCCCTAGACATTAGAGAAATGTAAATTAAAACAATACTGAGATTCATCTTGTTCCAGAAAAAAATGGCTATCATCAAAAAATCAAATAAAAATAATTGTTAGAGAGGACATGCAGGGGAAAGTACCCTAATACATTGGTGGGAATATAGATTAGTACAACAATTATAGAAATCAGTATGGAGATTTCTCAAAAATAGAAATAGAAATTCCATTCTACTTAGTTATTCCCTTTCCAGGTATGTTCCCAAAAGAGTTAAAGACATCATATTATAGTGGTACATGCACATGCATGTTTATAGCAGCATAAGTCCTAATAGCTAAATCTTGGAAGTAGCCCATATGTCCATCAACAGACAAATGGACAAAGAAAGTGTGGTATTTACTACACCATGGAGTAGTATTCATGGAAACCAAATAAACAAAAAAGATTGATAGTGAATCCTCAAAACTAAATGAACACAAAATGAAGCCAGAAATGGTCACATTTCACAGCAAAACAAAAGGTAGAATAGATGTGGTTGATGAGTTTTGCAGCAACTATGATGTCAGTTGAAACACAAAGCTTGGCCAGTGGTTGTGTTTTACTGGATCCTAAACATGTCAGGCATAAAGAGTTTCATAGTTGACAAGGAAAATAAGCACAAAATATCACAGAGAAATTTTCTTAGAGGATTGGGTCTAGAATTGATAGATGATCAGTTACAACAGAGGAAGAACAGTATGTATCTTCCCAAAGACTTCTGCAAAAGAATTCTGAACCAGTCTGGTGAAGAGACAGGTGAAACTTTACAAGAACGTCCTAAGTCCAGGTGCATTCTACCCCTGAGCTGCATACAACCTCAGCCCATTTAAATGTTTTTTAACTTGAGACAGTCTCACTAAGTTGCTCAGTGGGACTTGAATTTGCTTAAACTTGTGATCTTTCTGCCTCAGCCTTCTGAGTGCTGGGATCACAGGTGTGTACCACCATATCTGACTTTTCTTTCCTTTTTCCAGTTTGCTTTAATGTAGTTCAGAGTGAGCGGGCAGAGTTGGTGTGGAGATGCTGAGGAAGGAAAGGAGGAAGAAGAAAGAATGGTGCCTCCCCCTTTTCCAGTTTAGATTGTAGTTATGATGGTGGGCCTGCTGGCTCTTGGGGGAAGTAAAGTTGGTTGTCGTTATTTCTGGCCTGTCATATTGCCTCCAAAGGGACAAGTTGGAGGACGTGACAAGAAGAGCTGGGTGTGCAACAAGCGCTAGAGGCTTGATCCGGACTCAGAGGAAGATGAAGACTTGCTGAAGGATAAGTAGCCTGCCCAAGGCCCCTCCAGCTCCAAACTGACCTCCTCCGCCCTGTGTGGTATGGTGGCAAAGAACAGCAAGCCAGCCGCGGGGCCCAAACTGACCAAGAGGGGCCTGGTGGTCCCCAGACTCTGAAACCCAAGGCAGCCAACAGCAGGAAGCAGCCTTTCAGGTTGCTGTTTCGAGAGGCCAAGGCCCATTTGTCCTTCAGCAACTCTTCGGAGGACTCATTTGACCAAGTTTACTAACGCCACACAGAAAATCTCTTCCATGTTTTACAGCGAGAGTGAGCACCAGAAAGAGAGAGAGAAAGGGGGGGGGGAGAGAGAGGGGGGGGAGAGAGAGAGAGAGAGAGAGAGAGAGAGAGAGAGAGACAACAGCAGGGATGGCAGCTGCGGCCATCATTCGACGGCCCAAAATGGCAGCTGTCTGGTTCTTGGCAGTGGAGTTTGCCTATCCACCTCTTTGTTTTTGTTTGTCCTGTATCATTGCGACTAATACCATTGCCAAGCTCATTTGAGCTTCACGTGGACTGGTTTTTGGTCTCCATTTTTCTCCTCTCTTCCCTCAGCTTCCCCCCACCATGGCCCTGCACCTTTCCTGCCCCCCACCCGCCACACCGCAGGCCTGGGCGGGGTGCTCCTTTGGCCTCTGCCGGCCCTAGAAGCATTTTGTAAATGGACCTCTGTCGGGTGGTCGTGGGACTTGATGTTTGTACCGCGATTTTGGTAATACCAACCTTCATTAAACATACCGAGTTCATTTTTAACTGGAAAAAAAAACCCAAAAAACAAAAAAAAAACTCCTAACAGGAAGACCAACAAGATGTCAAATATGTCTTACCAAATAAGACGGAAAAACGAAACACATGTGCTGTCAGTGTGATACTTGTGTGTGGAACATACTGTTCTCGTGTGTGAAAACTGCTTTAGGTGTGATAATTAAAATAAAGATTATTTTTGTAGTAGAGTTTCATTTGCACTTTCATTGTAGTTCACATAAGAATTTACTTCTGGCATTATTTTTTAGATCTTGTACGCAGACAAACATTTGATGTAGAAAATGTTGCTGTTTATTCTAAATGCTCTGTATCTATTCGGCATTTTACCGATATTTCATATTCCTACTAAGTGCACAAGGTATACTATAATAGGAAGCTCCTGACAAAAGAAAACCAAAGTGACAAGTATGACTGCCAAAAAAGAAAGGAAAGCTAGGCACACGGGCTGTCAGTGTGAGACTTGTGTATGGAATAAGCTGTTGTCATGTGTGAAGACTGCCTTAAGTGTGATAATTGAAGCAAAGATTATTTCTGTGGTACAGTTTTATTTGTATTTTCACTGTAGTTCACAAATTTGTTTTTTAGATTTAGTAAGCAAACAGTTGATGTTCATTCTAAAAACTCAATACATATTTTATTGTATTTTATTTTCCTGTTAGTGCACATTGTATAGTAGGAAGCTCCTGATCAGAATGGTGACAAGTATGGCCCACCAAACAGGAAAGCTAAGCACACCTGCTATCCGTGCAAATGAGACTTGTGTATGGAATATGCTACTGTCACGATTGCCTTCGGTGTGATAATTGAAGCAAAGATTATTTCTGTGGTAGAGTTTTGTTTGTATTTTCGTTGTAGTTCACATAGGAATTTATATCTGCTAGATCTTGTAAGATTTAGATTTCTTTAGATTTCTTTTTTCAGATATTGTAAGCAGGTAAACACGATGTACAAAATGTAGTTTATTCTACTCATTACATATTTTTAAATTGATATTTTATTTTCCTGTTAAGTACATAGGTTAATATAATAAAAATCATAGGATTAAAATTAATAATTCATCAGTAGAAATACATCTAAAAATGTGGGAAATAAATACCTGCCATCATGCAACTTTCAAAAAATTCAGTGATGACCCCAGGGCTGCATTGGGGAAGGGTGTGATTCTTTTTGAGTTATTTATATATTCTAGATGTTAGTCCTTTGTCTGAGGATGTTTTGTTTTGTTGATGTGTAAGGTTTTGAATTCTTACTGACACCCTTCTCTTAGATTAATCAGGATACCAATAGAAAAGGGAGGTTATTCACACTAGAGAAACTATTTGGTATTTATACATGTGTGACTTATTTATGTCACTATAATGGTACATAAGATCCTAATGAGATAATTGACCATGTGAAATAGGAAGAAAGGAGCTAAAGGTGTAGGGAAAGTGGGGAGGGTAAGGAAAAGCTAATAAGGGGAAGGGAAAAACATGAGAAAATGAAAAAATGGAAATGAAGTGTTTGTAAATGGGGAGGGGAGGAGGGGGTGAAGGGAGGACAGGGAAAAGGGGAAAAATGAGAATCAAAACCTGTCATGTAAAGGTACAAGATCCCAGTAATGAATGTAACTGTAATGTATACCTAAAATGTACCAATAAACTCAATGAGGGGAAAAAAGAAAAGGGAGGTTAGCCTGCTGTGTGGATGCCTCAGGAATTTTACTCTCACATTCTCTTTTCCAGTCCTGTCTCATCACTCTGAAGAATCCCATGTATCTGAGGGGAAATGCAAACTAGTTTTCCATCACAACTAAGCTTAAACCTCTTTCTTTAACTCCAAAAAGTGTTAGTTTGAGAATGTGTCTTGGATAACCTCTTCAAACACACTATGTAGGGCTACCCCAAAGTAAGAAATACTCTTTTCTGTTTAGCTCATTTGGGGTAGACACACTATCAAAAATGTGTTAGAGAGTAGCTAGAAAAGGGGAGGAGCAATGACACTGCTTTCTTTTTCATCCTCATTAAATAATGTGATAGGTTGAATGGAGTCTAAAAAAGATTACTTCACTCCCACTCTTACCTGATGTGTGGTGCTGCCTCCAATCATGCTACATTACAGACTAACAGTTGAAAAAAATTTAAAAGACAGCAAAGTTAGTTTGGATCTGTTGTAGAGGGGTTTGGATGATTTAACAAAAGACACACTGACAAAAATATTTTTACAACATTATAATTATAAAGTTGAAGGCACATCCTTGGTAGAAATATGATTAATTACATGCTTATAGAAAAACAAACTACTGGCTATCTTGACTACAGTAAATGAATATTGCACAACATTATTCACTGCTGTTTTGGGCATCAAGCAATCATGTTTAACAATGGTTGGCTAAACATTTCTTTAACTAAAAACAAGGTTGAGACATTTGGTTTTGGCTACAAAAGGCATTTATTATCAATGCCATTAAAGAAATTGTTTTGATTGAAGAATAACAATTAATGTTTTGTGCTTTATCCGGTTAGTCATACCAGATTGAAGGATTGCAGAAAGTTAGTGTAAAAATAAGTAATAGTTTGGCGTGAATTTGTATCTGTCATATTTGGTAAGAAACATATTTTAAAATACAGAAAATAAAACAAAACGCACAATGGGAGAAATACAGGAAATATCTTTATTCTTTTTAAAATGACCAGTAACCAGATGCCTCACTAAAAGAAGACAAAATAGAGTAAAATAAATATAAAGAAAAATCATTTTAAAGCAGGATGCACATGTAATGGAAAAATTTTTCACACATACATTTTTTACTTTAAATTGTATATAGAAGAGATATGCATGCTTAAAATTTTGGAAACCTCTTGTCTACAGTACTATTTTAAATATTATGTATATCTGAATCAAGAATATTTTTAAAAATTAAATAAGAAATTATTTGTTCACAAGGCTTCAGATTTATTTCTAATATGTTCACACTAAACTAAGAAAAATAGCTTTTCTACTTTTATAACTGACAACAATCCTCCTTTAGAATACAACACTAAATCTTTGAAATTAAAAAGGCATCTTTGGATATGTAAAGAATGGTGTTCCGTAGCTGAGTCTGCACCAACACTGGGTATCAAAGTGTTCTTGTTATTTTCAGACTAGGATATAACTGTTGAATGAATATAGAAAAGTGATAAAGAAAACATACATAAAGAAATTTAAGATATTAAAATATAGATCTACTTTCCTTCAGTCTGTATATGTGTGTACATATTTGTGGGTATATACAGAGTCCACCAAAAATGTATACACGCTTCACCAAAAGAAAAATAGTATGATGTTTTTTCAATAGATGGTGTTACCCTCATATGGGCAACCCTAGAGGATGTTGTATATCACAGAAAACCCGGTCCTTAGAGAAGAAATTGAAATTCCATGTTCAGCAGTCTCAGTGACCAAGATTACCCAAGCAGGAGTTGGCTATACTAATCAATGTCTGGGAGCTGATGGCCACCACTTTGAGCACCTCTTATAATTATAGAGGCTAAAGCAAACTGGTATTAACCTCAAGATGTCTCAAGATATTTAGTATTAAAATATTTATATGGTTTTCTTTTCCTGAAGTGTATATACATTTTGGATGGACTCTATATATGTAAATAAACACACATACACACATACTTACAAAATTCATTCTGTAGTAACTACTTAATCTGGTTTCTAACTAAAAGCAATGTTTTTGATCCTCTCCATAAATCTTCTCTCTCTCCAGTGAATACTGCTTATCTTTGAAGTTCATGAGAATTCAAATTGCAAAATCTTGTGGAAGGGAGTTCAAATGTGCCTACAGATATTTAATGCGGGACTTTTTTTTTTTTTTTTTTTTTATTTTATTGAGTTTATTGGTACATTTTAGGGATACAGTACAGTTACATTCATTGTTGGGATAATGTACCTCTACGTATAGCATATCCTTAGGCATATCTTGAAGATGAACCTCCTTTGATTTTGTTCCCTTGAGAAAAGAATCAAGAAAGTTAAGA
>NW_022900951.1:61761324-61786163 GCF_012274545.1 Fukomys damarensis | reverse complement strand
TTTTTTTTTTTTTTTTTTTTGGTACCAGGGATCGAACTCAGGTCCTTGCACTTGCGAGGCAGGTCACCGAACCGCTGAGCTAAATCCCCGGCCCCTAATGCAGGACTCTTTGTAAAAAGCATGTTTTCTGTTCTTGAAGAACTGAAATTGTATCTTTGATTACTTCCAGACCATAAGCTACTACTCTCACTGGGTTACAACATGCATGTGAGACCAAGAGGGTGACTCAAACATACGCATATAATAAGAGTAGCAATTGGTTGTGTTCAGCTGAGAGAAACAGAGAGACAGGGAGGGTGGGGAACACGAGAGAAATAACGAGAGAGAATATCAGAGAAACAATGAGAATGAGGTGGGAGTGCTTCTTTTTTTCAATCTCGCTATAGAGTGAGAAAAATTACTATATTTTGTCGTATCAGTTATTTCTTCTGTAAGAAATGAGTCATGTTAAGATGGACCATTGGAATTGAAATAAATGATTATTAAAACTGCAACTATCAGCGTGGAAGATGGAATACACATTAGTCTAAAAAAACCTAAACATACAAACTCATTCATATATCATTTAAGCCAGGTGTGGTGGCGCATGTCTATAATCCCAGTACTTAGGAAGCTGACACAGAAGAATTGCTACAAGTTCAAGGCCAGCCTGGACTACAATAGTGAGTTCAAGGATAGCTTGAACTACACGGTGAGAACCTGTCTCAAAAAATAAATAAATAAAAAATTTTAAAAATAAAAACAAAACCAACATATATAATCTAAATGGATTTGCCTTTCTAGAATAATAGCATCTTCATCAAAAGTTAAACAAAATAAGCCAGAATCAGAAAGTCAAACATTGCATGTTTTCTCTCATATGTGGAGTCTAAAAAAAATTTAAGGAAAAAATGAAGATATAAAAATAGAAAGGAAACTATTAGAGAAAAAGGGGATCATGTAGAGAGGGAAAGAATGGAAGAGGGGTAATGAGAATGAATATAGTCACAGTATGTTACATACATGTACAAATACGTCAAAACAAACCCATAATTCAGTAATAACTAAAATACGCTAATAAAATTTTTTAATTATATTGAAAACTTGTAACTTTAAAAGTTTCAGTTCTCTCTTTAATAAAGCTGAAACAGTAATTATTTCTTTTCTAAATTTGAAAAGACAGCATGGAATATTTTAAACTCTGTGTGTGTATATGTGTGTGTGTCTGTGCAGGTGTGCATGCATGTGTGTATGGGCATAAAAGAGAAAACGGTAGAAGAGGAAGAACTTCTCCACTATTCTTTCCTAATTTTAGACTCTACTTTCTAAAACTGATTTTTTTGTATTTAGTACTGACCTCAGAAAAAGAAAAGACCTAACATTTACTGAGCACAAATCCTATATGTGAGACATTTGTGCTAGCAGTTTAATGTATGGCAATGCGAATAAAACGTCAGGAATCTTCATTTTCACATTCTGTATATTAAATCCACCTTGCAATTAACAAGCAAATTTAAACAGTCATAAAAGTACCAAATCTCTGACAAGTGTTTTATTTCCAAGGCAATCATAGGGGAATTTCTAAATCTATATTACAGTGAGAATAAGTCCCTAGATTTGCCAACCATACTAAGTAGGCAAGTGCAAATGTTTTAAACAAAAGTTTTCATAACCTGGGACAATTCTAACTTTTGTATTACAATTTACTGTAATTTTGGTAAAAGCAGCTTTTTGTAATACCCCCCCGTTTGGTTGAGACAAAGTCTCGCTATGTAGTTTAGGCACACCTTGAATTGACTATGTAGGCCTCAAACTCATGGCAGTCCTTCTGCCTCAGCTTTCCAAGTGCTAGGATTACAGCTGTGCACTACCACATGTGGCTTAGCATTTTTTTTGTCATTTTGACAGGTTATCTGAAACACTAAAAGATAACATAAATCTATTAAATTATATATATACCAGCCAAATAATTGTACTATATCCAAAAAGATAAATTTAGTTAATCTAGGTAATTTTACGTGACCTGCATATGTTTAATACAATAGTGTTAATCTCAAAATCATTTGAGTGGAAGAGGCTCAAAAATGTTAAGTTTCTGGACTAAGACTGATGGACAGACTACACAAAGAACAACTTACAGCAAGAGTTAATTGAAAGTTGGCACAGAGCTAGGAAGTTTGAAGGAAGAAATATATGTGTGTGTGTGTGTGTGTGTGTGTGTGTGTATGTTTGTTTTGTTTTGGTTTTTCTCGTACCAGGGATTGAACTCGGGACCTTGCATTTGCAAGGCAGCTGGCAGCACCACTGAGCTAAATCCCAGCTAAATTTACAACAATAGAAAGATGAGAGGCAGGGAAGCCTATAGAACCGTAAGGTCTTTTGAGCTGCAAAATTAAAAAAAAAAAAAAACAACAACAACAAGGTATTGGAAAAGTTGTCACTTTTTGTATCAATGAAAAATCTCCTAACTTCACTCACTTAAAGGAAGAGAACAAAAGACATCTTGAACAAACTAAGAAAGCAATTACAAGAATAAGGATGCAAGGAGAAGGGGAAAGACTACAATAAAAAAGGCACATCTGTTTTTTGAACAGTTTCAACTGTTTACCTTCTAAACTAGGTACTTTATATAGTGTTCTGAAAGTCATTGCTCCCCAGTGGGCAGGGTTACAGGCTCAAAAATGTCGAGGTCATGCGTTCAAATCTTCAAAATTTTAATTATTTTTTCTTGGGTTTTTTTTGTCAAATAAAAAAAATTGATTACCTTAGTAGCAAATGAGCAATCTCTAATTGTAGGATTTAATGTAAACCTGGCTGCCCTATCTTATCTGTCACAAATAAAACAAAAATGTTAAAAATTCATTTTCAGTAAAGCTAAATTCAGATCTCATGCCCTGAAAAAGGTACTTTGCCATTAGACAAAGACAACTCAAATAGAATCACTCATATAAGAGCATGATATCAACACAAAATCCTTCCACAATATTTTGAAAAGCTAAGGTGACATCATGAATGCATGTCAATGCATAACAATTTCAATAGCAGCATTTTCTGTGGCCATTTATAATGTGGTGTCATCATCTTCCCTGAAGTCTCCCACCAGGAGTGAGTGCTTGTCAGGTTCACTAGTAACAATACTATTTAGGGAACGTTTATCAGACAGTAGTGAGTTTATGGAGGCTCTGCTATAATTCACGATCCGGTCCAGCAAACTCAGTTTAGGAGAATTTCTTGAGATGTCATCTATTCCAACATGAACACTGATTTCTGAAGGACTCTTCTGTCCTATTTGGCTCCGGGTATGCAGTTCAGTATTCTCATAAGTTGGTTTCCTATAACTGGACACATATGAAAGGACACTAGTTTAAACATGCACAAATGAGAGATTTGTCTCACATAAAATGTACAAAGTTGGTTACTGATAGGAAAGTAGCTTGAAATGAATCATGTGGAGTTATAAAGTCAGAAAACCCCACTTCTCAGAGCCATGGAATTAGATTTAACCCTACTCAGTGCTGGTGGTTATTATCATATGAAGTAACAATTACCTTATTATTTTTAGCTTATAATTATTATTAAGAATAGCTTGAGTTTATTATTGATCAATATAAGAATAAAACCTGCAAAGACTGAATATGAACGATAAAAGGCATATAAAATTCCAACACGAGTAAGTCATCATACTTACAGTTTGAGAAAGAGAGAAGAAAGCACCACAGAAACAGATGAAGCAGCCATTGCTGCAGATCCCATCCAGGGTTGCAGAACCAAACCAATGGGCATAAAAACTCCTGGGAAACAAGTCAGACTAGTTAGAGTAAGTAATGCTGTATGGATTATCAATGTGTTTCTAACAACTCATTCATTTGATATTCAGAATTTTAATCTATTTGATGGCGGAGATTTATGTTGTTGCCAAGTTTTCACATGCAGTGTTGCTGTGAACATCCTTGAACACATCTCCTGTACCTATGTTTGGGAATTTCCCTAGGGTATATCCTGGAGGTGAAACTGATAAGGCACAATAACATGGACACATGTTCAGCTTTAGGTGGATATTACTCAGTTGATCTCCAAAGTGACTAAATCAGGACATAATCTCATGGGAGTTAATGTTGTACAAACTCATCCACATTTGGTTTTGACAAACATTTTAATATTTACTCAATATGACAGAGAAATATGGACTTATTGCACTTTTAGTTTTCGTTTGCCTGAGATTTTTTTAGCCTTTTCTACATGTATTTTCTATATGAATCCTGAATTATTGCATAATTTTTTAAACCATCTTGCTGGACTTAAATTGTTCTTTTGCTCTTCTTCCTCTAAGTATTTGTGTGTACTTGTGTACTTGTTGATAAGCAGCTTTGCAATTGCCTTCATGTCATTTTATGTCTTTTGTTAGTTTTCAAACCAGAGACAATAAAAAGAAAATGGTAACTATTTCTACAGTCATGACTAAGTCTTACCAAATCTCTAAATTGAGGAGATTCTCAAGTGTTTATTGAACAATTCCGGATTATTATTTCTTGCTCATATTTCTTTAAATCTCCCTCTCTCTCTCTCTCTGTCTCTCTCTCTCTCTCTCTCACACACACACACACACACACACACACACACACACACAAAATCATGATCCATCAACATAAAAGAATACCTGTTGACTACAATAAAGTATTAAGTAAAGAGCAGAAAATTTTCTGTGTGCAATATCACAAATATGTAATAAGGCCAAAACTGAAGCACAGTAAAAAAGAGTGAAAGAAAAATATAAAACACTAACAGTGGTTATGTCTGGGTACTGAGATTAATGGTAAATTTGTTATCTTCATTACAAATAAATAAATAAATGTGTGTGTGTGTGTGTGTACACAAGTATGTGGAGAAAGATAAAAAGTAATATAGCAAAATATTAATTAGTGAGCTTAGATGGAGGGTACAGAGATTTTCCCTGTGTTATTTTTTTCAATGTTGATATAGGTTTGACATTTTTCAGAACATAACGTTGGAGGAAAAATGAAAAGAAACCTGCCAGAATGATCATATATTCTTAGGCTGTAATGAACATTACTGAAAATGAAAATTATGGGTTTTTACATTATCTCTTACAAAATCAGCAACCTATATACAAAGACTAACAGTAAGCATGGTGCCACATGCCTGAAATCCCAGCTACTAGGGAGGCTGAGGCAGGAAGATCACAAGAACTAAATCAGCCTGGGTCACTTAGCAAGACCCTGTCTTAAAAAAGTAAATTAATAAAGGGCTGTGGATGTAGCTCAGTTCAATCCCCAGCAACACACACACACATAACAAAATTAACAAGACTAAAAATTTCAACATTATAGGTCTCTAATGACTTCAGAGGGAAAAGAAGTAATAGTTTGGAGACACATACCAGCAGCTATAGGAATTCCAATAAGATTATAAATCAGAGCAAAGACAAAATTTATCCGAATCCTCTTGACTGTCTTTCTTGATAAGTCAATACTTGCCACTACATCCAGAAGATCATTCTGAGAACAGAAATATTGGTGATATTAGTGAGAGACCAATTTTGGAGTAGCTTTTGTATTTGATACTGCTGCATATCGAAGATGATCTGTACCTTATGGTAGTATATGAATTAAGTGTAAATCTCAGCTTTTGGGATGGGGATTTACCTCAGTGGTTCCACTGCCTTCCTAGCAAATGTAAAGTCCCCAGTTCGATCCACAGTACAACATACAAACAAACAAACAAAAATCTCAGCTTTTGCTAAAACATTGAGTTAGGCTTGGAAGATATTTTTCAGATATTATTCCAATGATTCTGAAAATATTTTTAGGGTTGTGTGCTGTTATATGGATAAAATCATATTATGATAACCTCAGCAAGTATTTGTTGAAGGTAATTTTATTAGAAATAGAGTTATTCTTCACATTTTAAGCTTATAATTCTCATTTACATTGCTGGATTGAGACAGTAGGTAATTAGTAAAAATTCCCATAGGCCCAACCGAAATTTTGCAGGTCTTAATTGTTAGGAATGTGGGAGTTAGGACAGAATCATTGTGTTCAATATACTTTAGAACATTATCACTATGTTGGGCAGTCTGACACTCCTCAGGGGTCAGACCGCAAGGACTTACCCTTATTAAAACCACATCAGCTGCTTCAATGGCTACATCTGTGCCTGTGCCGATGGCAATTCCAACATTTGCCATTGCCAGAGCTGGGGAATCATTGATGCCATCTCCTACCATGGCTACCTGCTTTCCCTCCTCTTGAAGTTGCTTTACCTTAGCAACTTTGTGGGAAGGCAGAACTTCAGCAAACACCTTAGTAATACCAACCTACATGAGGAAAACAAATTCAATTGATTTCATTAGTATCTGAACCATACCTCAGCAATAATGAGCCATCATATTTTTACCCACCAGATGCCTACATTTTAAAAGACTATTATCATCCAGTCATTATATAGAGAAGTGAGCTTTCTTATACACTGTTGCTGAGTGTATAAATTGGCACTGTCCTTTTGGAAGGCATTTGGCAACATTTATCAAAATGTGCCTAACATCCGATCTAGTAATTCTACTTCTACATATATTTTGGACAGACTCATACATATCCAAAGTTGTCAAGGGTGTTTATTACTGCCTGTTTGCAACGACAAAATTTTCAAAATCGCCTAAATGTCCATCATTATGGGAATGGTTAAGTAAATTAGGATACATTCATACTATGGAATTCCATTCAGCACTGTTCAAAGAATGAAATAACAATTTATGTTCAGACATGAACAAAGCTCTGAGAAATAATTTTTGAGAAAGCAAACTACTGAGTAATCTGTACAAAATGATCCAAATTATGTTAAAAATACCAGAACTATCCTCTGCTTGTTTTGTTTTGGGTTTTGTTGTTGTTGTTGGTGGTGGTGGTGTTTTTTTTTTGGTTTGGTTTTGTTTCTTGAGACAGGCTCTCACCATGTAGTTGAGAATGACCTAGAACTCACTATGTAGCCCACGCTGGTCTCGAACTCACCATGATCCTCCTGCTGCCTCAGCCTCCCGAGTGCTGGGATTACAGGCATGCGCCACCATGTCTGGCCAGAACTATCCCTTTGTATATGAGCATATATGCAGGTAAAAATGGGAGGGCATTAAGAACTGGATAATAAACTTTTTACAATTCTGTATTTTTATAAAAATATTTATATATTCCTTGTTATTTACTAGATGTAGGGAGAAAGCATTCCAAAGTAGAAAATATTGAAAAATATTGGAGATAAGACAAATGTGGGCATCAACAGAAAAATAGCAAATCAAAGTGATGCATTAGGAAAATAGTTCCATTTGTGGCATTAAGGACAGAGTAGAGGAATCTGCAGGGACTATTGCCTATTTTAGGCATAAGATCATGAGAGCCTGGCTTAGGCTGACAGCACTGATGAAAAATATGAGCAGCATTTCACAGGAAGTATCAACAGAAACTGGGGTACACTGTCACTTAAGTATCCCATGAGCTAAGCAAACACTGTTAGTTACTTATACCAGTAACACATAAAGCCCAGAGTCCATCCAGCATAGCATGCTAATTCTTCTGTAAGGAAACAGACATAGCTACTTCGTGATAATGAAAATAGGTAATGTGATTTTCTTAGCATCTGAATACAAGAAATAATTCATACAGGAAGAATTAGAAGTTATTACTTGCCTCGACCCCAACAACTAAGTAAACTAGTTACCTGAGAAGCAATAGATCTAGCTGTTTTACTGTTGTCTCCAGTCATCAGAACTACTTCTAAGCCCATAGATTTCAGAATATGAACAGCCAATTCTGCTTCAGGCTTCACTGTATCAGCAATGGCTATCAAGCCACACAGCTCATCTAATACAGCAGCATCGGAAGGAAAGAGTTTGGAATATGACAAAAGTAGAATAATATTTTTTACTCGTTAAGTTTTTGATATATTTTTAGGCATACATTATGATCACATTCATCATTGAGATTTTTTACCTGTATATGATATATCTTGGTTCTTGTTTTTTCCTATTCCCCTTCCCTCCCTCCCACCCCTGCCTCACTCCCTATTTATAAAAGCTTTGTTTCCATTTTTTCCTTCTTTTCTCATTTTTTTCTTTCCCTTCTTTCCTTTCCCCCAAGCCCCCTCCCCAACTCCCCTTCCCCCTTTGAACATTTTCTTCCTATTTCAAAATATCTATTATACATTTTGGTCATTTACATGAAAGAATATTTTCATGTAAAATTTGAAAAAGAAATAAACTTTGTTGTTTAGCATTTGGCTTAACTGAAAACATTTCTGGTCTCACAGTCTTTATATCACAAACCCAGTAACAAATTTCCATATTTGGTTGTGAAAATTTCACAAAATAAGGAAGAAGTAATTAAAGAATATAGTAATAGAAAAATTGAAAAAAAATTTACTGGCCATTAAAAGACAATATTCCTTAGGTATTTGCCAATAACTGAAAATATTTAGTAAATTTAAAGGCAAATGAAACTAAAAACTAATACATTTTTTTAAAGTGAAGGGAGATAAAACTGACATTTTATATAGGAAAAAAATATCATTTTCAATTTGTATTCAAGCTGCTTTTAAATAACCTTCATGATTCATAAGTCTCTTAAAAATACACATAAAACATTAACTGAGATCATAACAGTTATAGCATACATATGGAAAACCTTACCATCAACTGCCACCAATACAGCAGTTCGTCCTTTTCTTTCATGTTCAGTCATGGACTCATCTACATCATTATTAATGATGAGACCATTTCTAACCATCCACTCCCGGTTACCAATGAGGACTTTGTATTGCTGAGTATTAACAGCATCTGAAAGTATGTGTGGAATAACATTTAGTGAGCTTATTTAATCTTTATAACAACTTTATGAGGCAAATTCTTTCTGTCTAACCTTGAAGACACCTCAGTGTATTTTTAGTAGAACATCACATACAACACTGATTTTCAAACTTTCTAGGAACATACTCAGCTTTTCCATACCTCTAGGCCTTTGCATGCATTGCTGTCTTCATTTAAAATGTCTTTACCCCTCCTCTCCAAATAGCAAGTTCCATCATATTCTTTAAGAACTACTTGAAATATCACTTAAGTTCTTAGTGAGCCTTTCCCTTTGACTTTCTATAGCAATTCAACTAAATTAAAAATATTTATTGTCACATCAGTAGCTGAATGTGTTGAATATAAACATACAACCATGCTTATGTTTCATTTTAGATTTGTGACTATTAACTTTAAGTGGGTCTTAATATTGTCCGGTAACGTCACTACATTTCCCTAGGCACACATTCTCTGTTTCTTTTAGATGGATATTTTACACCTTCACCTTCTCTTTCAAATCTCCAACTTCTCCCTTGTTCACATATCAGATGATGACTCTTGCTTCTTATTAGATGTTATGGCTTATGTCTAGATGCCCTCCCAAATCCTCGTTCAGTCACAGGGTGGACTTCTCAGAGGTGGCTAGATCTAAGGTGAGTGATGCTGGGATTAAATGTGTGATGCTGGGATCAAGGGTATATGACTACTAAATTAGTCCACTGATTAGTTTGGCATAGTTCTGGGAGTGGATAATGGGAAGGCCCTCCCTGGTTGTGAGTGTTACCCTTAGGGTTTATATCTAGGTTATATCTACCGACCTTAGGGCAAGTAGCTTGGATATAATAAAAGGGAGAGGAAGAGGGCTACTGTGTCACTTGCTGTGTGCTATTTTTCTTCTTCACTACTTTGCTGCCTTCTGCCCATCATGAAATTTTTCTCCTCTGTGATGCTATCCTGCCTTGGAGCCAGCCAATTATGAACTGAAACTTCTATGAACTATGAGCTAAATAGACCTTTCCTTCTTCAACTTTGGGTGTTGATATTTTGTCTCAGCAGCAAGAAAAAGTAACTAAGACACTTGAGAAAGAAAATAGAAGCAATCAGGAGAGAACTTTGACAAGCTCTCATTGCCACATCTACCCAGATACCTGTTCCTTCTGTATCCATATAATCTATTGTCCTTTCTGTTATTTTTGTTGGTGATTTGAGACTGGGTCTTGCTATGTAGTTCAGGCTGGGCTTGAACTTACTATGTAGCCCAAGCCAGCTTCAAACTGGCAACAATCCTCCTGCCTTAGGCTCCTGATTGTTGGGATCACAGGCATGTGCCACCATGCCTAGCTTCCCTTCTGTTATTATTAACTGACCCTGATCCTATTGAAGGCCAACCTCTCCACTTGTACTTTTGATCCTTCTCCTTGTCTATTGTAGAACATGTCTCCAAAAATTTTCCCTTTTCCTTCCTGCAAAATCAAGTTTTCAATCTCTGCTGTATACTGCCCCAGCTTTAAAAAAAAACTTTCAATCTCACCTACTTCTAACTACCACATTCTCTGCTTCTGCACATAGCAAAACTTAAAGAGAGCTGTCTCTACTGGCTGTCTCCAATTCATGTCTTTCCATTCTCTTGTGAAGCTACTCAAAGCTTTTGTCTCTTTTATTTCAATTAATTGTTAATAAAATATATCAGTGACCCTTTAATTAGCCTAGTGGTTAATTCTCAATCCTCTTCCCATTTACCTTGTTAGCACTTGTGCTAGTCATTTTTCTCATCACTGGGACAAAATATCCAACATCCACAATTTAGGTAGGTAAATGTTTCAGTCCATAGTTGCCTGGCTCCAGGGAAGAAGCTGCATGGCATAGGGAAATTGCAGAGAAAAGCTGCTCATAGCATGGTGGCAGGAAAGCAGAGATAATGAAGGGAGGAGCAGGGGAGGGAGGTGTGCCCTTCCAGGCCATGCCCCAGGGACACATCTCTTTGACCAGGCTCCACCTACCAACATTATATTTAGTTATAAATTCATCAGTGGACTAATCCACTCATGATCATCATGTCTCCTTGATCCAATAGTCTCCCAAAAGCTCCACATATGAGTGCATGAGGTTTTGGGGGGTCATCTAAATATAAACAATTACATTCTACTCCTGATCCCCCCCAAATATATATATATATATACATCCCTTTATGTGAAATAATTTAGTCCATCCCTAAGAGTTGCCAAAGCCCTAACAATTTCAGAATTGCTGAAAAGTCTAAGTGCAAAGTCTCTTCTGAGACTTACGGCAAACTCTTAGCTGGGAGTATCAAAAAGAGATTAAATACTCCAACATATAAAGGTACCAAATAAACATTCCCACTCCAAAATAGAGAAACAGAGGGATAAAATCCAATGGGACCAAGACCAAAACCTAGCAGGGCAAACATTAAATCCTGTAGCTCCATGTCTAGCACCTGGGGCAAATTTTGGCCACAAGATATTAACTCCAAAGGTTTGGGCAGTTCTATCCTTATAGTATTGCCCATGGTTGTAACCGTAATAGCTTCTCTCTTGAGCTAGCTTTGGTCACTCCTTGCAGCTTTCCTCAGACATTCCATGTTTCCTATTTTTCCAAATTTCCACTGCACATTTGGCTTCACTCTTACACCTTCATGCACTTCTCTCTCAGGTATAGTCATAGCAACAACCCTCACTTTTATGGTACCAAAATCTTAGTTATTTTCTTCATTGCTGAGATACAATACCTGAAACCCACAGATTAAGGGAAAAAAGGTTTATTTTGGCTAACAGTTTGCAGAGGTTTCAGTCATGGTCAGCTGGCTCCAAAGCAGGACAGCATGGCAGAGGAAAAGCAGCTCACAGCATGGCAGAGGGGAAACAGAGAAAGTGAAAGGAGGAACCAAGGAGGAAGATATACCCTTCCAGGCCACATCTCCAGTGGCCCAATTCCTTCAACCAGGCTCCACCTCCCAACATCACATTTAGCCATAAACTCATCAGTTGCCCTAATCGAATAATCTAGTGATGATCACATCCCCATGATTCAATCACTTCCCCCCACCTATGAGTGCATGCAACTTTGGAGAGACATCTAGATATAAAGTGTAACAGCTTTAACACAGTTCACTTCTTCCTGGAAATATTTTCTATGCTTGGTTTGTGTGACACCACACTCTTCTGAGCTACCTCCTCATTTGCCACTGCATTTCTATCTTTGCTATTTCCTCCTCAACTCCCTGATCTTGGAATTTGAAGTGATCTGCAGCTCAGTTGTTAGCCCTTTCCCGCTCTGCCCATATACCTTGGTGATCTTATTTTCATGGCTTTAAATACCATCCATATCAGCATTATCTAAGAGAATTTTCTGCAATAATGGAAATGTGCTATATCTATTTAATTCAATAGCCACTAACTCACAGGTATAGAATACTGAGCATTGAAATGGGATTAATATGATTGAAGAGCTAAACTTTGAATTTTAATTAGTTTAAATAGTTTCATGCAACTATAGCTACTATACTGGACACCACAGTTCTAAAAGCAAGTAATTCCCAAATCTGTATGTCCAACTCAGTATGTTTGCTAGATTTCCAGACCCCTATAGCAAATGTCTATTTGATAATTCCATTTATATGACATCTACACCTGGATAGCTAATAGGTACTCTCACCTAACACGTACAAAACTGAACTCCTGCCAGGTATGGTGTGCATATCTGTAATCCCAGAAATTCAGGAGGCTGAGGTTGGAGGACTGCCGCAATTTTGACACATAGCCTGAACTACACAGTAAGACTCTGCCTCAAAAAACAAAAAACAAAAACAAACAACAATTAAAAAAAACCCCGAACTCATCTCTAATTCTGCTCTCCCCCCAACCTGTGGTATTCTTCATCTTATTTAACTGGTAACTCCATACTTCTCTAATTGTTTGTGCCACAAACTTTGGCATAATTTGGAGTCTTGTATTTCTCTTATCCATATGTAAAATTGATAAAATCTTTTAGCTCTCCCTTCAAGACATATCCATAATTGGACTATTTTTTACTACCTCTACTCTTACTTACTTGTCCAAACCACTATATGTTTTACTTGGGTTATGGCAACAATCTATTAACTCATCTCCCACTTTCTATTCTTACCCCTGGTAAGTACCTCCACAGTGTATTTTTACCAGAGAAGCCAGAGTAGTGCTGTTAGAATATTAAGTCAGATTCCATTCCTTCTCTGCCCTGAAATTCTAACTCTAAAATAGCTCCCATACTCAGAGTAAAATTCAAAGTCTTTTTTTTTTTTTAGACAGGGTCTCACTATATAGCCCAGGCTGGCCTCAAACTCTTGGTGATCTTCCTGCCTCAGCCTCCCTAATGCTGGGATTACAGGCAAGTGCCACCATGTCCAGCTCAAAGTCTTTACAATGTCCTCACATGATTTAGTCCTACATTACCTCTCTGACTTTGTCTCTTACCACTTTCCATTCATTTACTGTGCTCTTGTCACACTTTTCTTACCCCACCTCAAACAAGCCAACCACACTGATTCAAGACTGTCATATTTCCTGTTCCTTTTGCCTGGAATACTCTTGCCACAAACATTCAACATAGCCTTAATCCTCAACCTCTCAGGTCTTTGCTCAAATACTACCTTCACAGTGAGCCCTATGCTGATTAGCCTATATGAAATAGTACCCACTACTCCCAGCACTCCTTTTACCCCTTGCCCCAATTTATTTCCTTCCATAGCACTTTCTCCATTAGATATACTGTATTTTATTATTTTCTCACTGCTTTGTTTTCCACCAAAAATGTAAGCTTTATGAGACAAAAACTTTATTCTTCTCACTGCTGGGTTGTCTATTTGTGTATTTTTGTCTTTTGGTGTGGGGTGTGGCTGTGCTGAGGACTGAATCCAGAGCTTCATATATACAAAGCATGAACTCTACCATCAAGCTACACCTCCAGGCCTCTCTGTGGATTCTTAAATGTTTTAAACAGTACATGATACACAGCAGATACTCAGTGAAAGCTAATGAATTATTTCCTGTGTGTCTGTCTAATTGATATTGAAGTCCACAGATAAATGATAAAGAAGTCACACAGTCTAGTAGAAACAACTGCTAAAAAATTATCCATGTGCCTGGTACAAAAGAGGGATTAAGTACAGTTATGATTTAAGAATAAGAGCAAATATCTCTACCAGTGTATGTCAGTCACACTGAAGAGATGAAAGCCAGGAATTGAAAGTTAAGTTCACAAGATAGGTGCTATTTGTGGATAAGGACATTACATACAGAAAAGAATAAATGCAATGATATAATAAGCAGAAAATTACATACTGTAATTAAGTATGGATATACAGAGTAGATGTGTAGCAGTGAAAAGGACAAGATGAGTGACATATAGAGGCAGGAGACCTAATATGGGGAATATATCTTGAACAAACAGAGACCGGAATTTCTCTTGAAGGAAAGAGAACCATTAAAGCTGGGATCCTGGCTGAGGATGTGGCTGTGTTAAGGACTGCTTGCCTAGCATGTGTGAGAGACTGGGTTCTATCTACAGCACCAAAAAATAAAGGAGCCAAGTGTGATCATGCATGCCTATAATCCCCGTACCCTAGAATACTGAAGCAAAGAATTTCAAGTTTGAGTACAGCCTAAGAAACTTAGAAACTTAGTGAGACCCTATCTCAAAATGGAAAAATAAGAAAAGGACTGGGAATGTAGTTCAGTGTAAAGGCCCTGAGTTCAATCCCTAGTACCACAAAAAAGAAGTAAATAATAAACATGAAGCTGGGATCCTTAAGTACATATGTTAAACCCTAAAACCAACATATTATCAGGTGTAGGTCCACATTCCTCCAAAAGATCTAAGATTCAAAAATAAGTTATAAATCATTCTAATAAAGGCATTGTTCAGAAACTGATATGATCAAATTTGCATTTTAGCAAAATCACTTGGGCATAAATGGGTAGAAAGGAGGACTCGGTGCCTGAGGCCAGGGAGGCATGGAGCCTTCCTGCTCCAGCCAGGGGCCGGTCTCCCCGCGGCCACTCCCTGGTGTCCCCGCGCAGCAGCAGGCACAGACACAGGTAGCTGGGGTTCCTGTTGCATGAAGTGGCCCGTTGCTCTGGAGGGACTGGCCTGAATTGTGAAGCGAACGAGCCCGCCTCAGCGCATCTGCAGTGGTTCCTGGCCAGATATCTCCTTAGGTTGGGGCGAGAGGTGGAGACTAGAGCTCAGGGACCCTCTGCGAAAGTACGAGCGCAGTGGCCTCCCAGGAGGGATAGAGGCCAGCGAGGCTGCAGGGCAGTCGGGGGACATCGCCCAGGTGCCGTGAAAGAGGAGGACCACGCTTGGGACCAGGAGCCCTGCCAGCCCAGGGGCGTGTCGTGCCCTAGAGAGCTATCTCGGCAGCACTTCAAGCAGTTCTGCTACCAAGAGACCTGGGGGCCCTGGGAGGCGCTGCACTGGCTCTGCAAGGTCTGCCACCTGTGGCTGCGCTCTGAAGCCCACAGCAAGGAGCAGCTCCTGGAGCTGCTGGTGCTGGAGTAGTTCCTGGCCATCCTGTCAGAGGAGCTGTGGGCCTCGTTGCGCGAACAGCATCCAGAAAATGGGGAGGAGGCAGTGACTGTGCTAGAGGACTTGGAGAGGGAGCTGGATGAGCCTAAGCAGCAGATTCCACAGGATGCTTATGAGAAAGAAATTCCTGTGGAAAAAATGACTGCTCTGAATTCGGCACAAGAGTTCATGAGTATTGAACTCCAGCCTGCAGAAGATGGAATAGAATGTGACTCTTCAGAACCACATGCTCTTCAAGATAATGGGTCATTTTTTGGCTTTCCATGATGTCTCACAGCATGGGTGACAATAACCTCAGTAGCTTAGATACTAATGAAGAAGAAATTGCACCAGAAAACATGTGAACAGTTCTTCAAAAGTTTAGCATTATTATTGGAAAACAAAAGTAACAATACTAAGATATTTTCTAAAGCTAAGTACTGTTGATAAGAAAAGTGAAAGAGGCTAAAGCTAACGCAAAAAAGGAGTCAGTTGATTACCATCGGTTGGCTAAATTTGATGTGATCCTTGTACAAGGAAAGGAGAAGCTGATTGAGGCTATAAATGGCTAAACAGATAAAGCACTGTATTATTTACACAGTGAGGACTTATTTGATTTTCTGCATGACACACATCTCAGCATTGGACATGGTGGACGTACTCACATGGAGAAAGAATTACAAGCTAAATACAAGAACATCACAAAAGAAGTTATCGTGCTATATCTGACACTCTGTAAACCATGCCAGCATAAAAACTCAGAACTCAAGAAAGTTCTAACATCAAAGTCAATTAAGGAAATTAACTCCAGGTGCCAGGTAGATCTCATAGACATGCAGCTGAATTCTGATGGGGAGTATAAATGTGTTAAGCATTATCAAGATCTTTATACAAAGTTAAGTTTTTTAAGGGCACTAAAAATCTAAGAGGCCTCAGGAAGTTGCATGTAATCTTTTAGATATTTTTGCCATTATTAGAGCACCCAGTGTCTTACAATGCAATAATGGGAGAGAATTTTCAATCCAGATCATCAGAGAACTCAGTAATATTTGGCCAGAATTAAAGTTGGTCCATGGGAAGCCTCAGGTTTGCCAAAGCCAAAGTTCTACAGAAGAAACCGAGGAAATCCAAAAGAGGATCTTCTCCTGGATGCAAATGAACAATTCACCACACTGGGCTGAATTTTTGTGGTTCATTCAGATGATCCAAAACCAGCCTTATCACAGAGGCATGCAGCAGACTTCACGTGAAGTTGTATTTAGCTCTGAAGCTAAGTTAGACCTGTCTCACTATCAGTTAACTGCAGAACCCGCTAGCACACAGCACAGAGAAAATGAATTAGACCAGGTCAATAAATAGTTAGAAAATACTCTGAGAGCCCAGCATGAAGAAAATATTGAGATTGAAACAGATAGTAGTGACATTGAAGAAAATCTTTCTGTTATCACTAATGTGGCTAAAAAAATCCCCCTCCTGAAAGCAGGCTAAGATTTTTATCCTGTGTAGTTTGTGAAAAAGAATCCATAGGTACAGGTAATTGTGTATCATGTCTTGGAAATGTCCATGCATCTCACCAGGAGGCTGTGGAGTGTGGTCAACAAAAAACTGGTAGTCTTTGTCATGAGACTAGTACAATGAAAAGGAAACAGATTCAGAGAGGGTTTCGTGTTCAACCTTCCAAAATGCTAAAGCCATCAGAGTTACCATTTTCACCAGACACAGTAGGAGAATGGATGGTGGAACAAGCTTCACTGGACTTTCTTGACAAGAAAAGACATACTTTCTTGGAATATAGCAGTAGTAATAAAAAAAATGGTGGCAATAGAACTCATTCTGGAGAAAGAAAAGCCAAAAGATTTTATACAAGTTTTACTCGAAAATATGATCCTTCGTATATTGAGTTTGCTTTTGTAGCTGTAATTGATGGTGAAGTGCTGAAACCACAGTGTATTATTTGTGGAGATGTACTGGCTAATAAAGCAATGAAACCATCAAAACTTAAGAGGCATTTATATTCAAAACCTAAAGAAATAATTTCACAACCAAAAGAATTCTTTGAAAGAGTAGTGAATTAAAAAATCAACTGAAGCAGGTATTCAATATTTCTCATATAAATATTAGTGCTCTGAGGGCTTCATATAAAGTAGCACTTCCAGTTGCCAAGTCCAAAACACCACACACAATTGCTGAGACACTCGTGAAGACTGCATCAAAAAAGTTTGATTGGAAATGTTGGGTGAATCTGCAGCAAAGAAAGTAGCGCAAGTACCTCTTTCCAATTACACCATAGTTCGCCGCATTCAAGAGCGGGCTAATGACATGGAAGAGCAACTCATAGAACAGATAAAGTTGGCAAAGTACTTCTCATTGCAACTTGATGAGCGCAGAGATGTTGCCAACATGATAATTCTTTTAGTCTACATGAGGTTTGAACATGATGATGACATAAAGGAAGAATTCTTTTTTTCAGCCTCTTTGCCTACAACACAACTAGCTCAGAACTGTATGAAGCTGTGAAGAATTACACTGTTAACAGATGTGGCTTGGAATTTAAGTTTTATGTAGGAGTGTGTTCTGATGGTACAGCTTCAATGACAGGAAAACGTTCCAAAGTTGTCACTCAGATTAAGGAACTTGCTCTGGAATGTAAAATAACACATTGCTTCATCTATTATGATGGTCTTGCTATGAAAAAAATATCCACTGAACTATACAGTGAGCTTACTGACATAGTAAAAATTGCGAATTATATAAAATCTAATGCAGTAAATTCAAGATTGTTCTCTTTATTATGTGATAATATGGAAACTGATCATAAGCAACTGTTACTACATGCTGAGTTATGGTGGTTGTCTTGGGGAAAAGTTCGGTCAAGAGTGTTTGAAATACGAAATGATCTCTTACTCTTTCTGCAAGGCAAGAAACCTGTTTAGGCTCAACTTTATAAAGATGTGAATTGGATATCCAGGCTTGCTTATTTGTCTGATATCTTTATTACTTTTAATGATTTTAATGCTTCTGTGCAAGGAAAAAATGCAACATGTTTTTCAATGGCAGATAAGATTGAAAGACAAAAATGAAAGCTAGAAAGTTGGAAAAACAGAGTTTCTGAAAATTATTACGACATGCTCCACAATTTAACAACAATCATTAGTGAAGTTGATAATCCTGATAATGCACATCTGCAGAAAGTTATCAGTGAACATCTTACAAATTTGTTAGTGTTTTGAATTTTATTTTCCATCAAAAGAAGATCCACGTATAAAAAATTCATGGATCCAAAACCCATTTCTCTCATCAAAAGATAATTTGAATTTAACAGAAGCCTTACACAATAAGTTGTTGTAACTAGCTTCTGATGAGGGGTTGAAAGTAAAATTTGAAAATACAGTATCCCTTGCTTCATTTTGGATAAAAGTTAAAAATGAGTACTCTGAGCTTGCTGAGATTGCTTTAAAATCTCTGCTTTTATTGCCTTCAATATGCCTGTGTGAGACAGGGTTCTCTAAGTGTTATTAAAACAAAATACACAAACAGTTTAAATATACATTATCCTCTTAGAGTGGCGTTGTCATCGATCCAACCTAGATTGGACAAACTAACAAGCAAGAAGCAAGCTCACTTATCACATTAAAATCTTTAAGTAATGACATGGAAAGTGGTCATGCAATATATGAATTTAGGCATTTGGTGTGAGAAATTTCACTTTAGGCTTTCTGTTTAATTGCTATTGTGGAAGTATGAAGTTATGAGTAAAATAGTTCTCTATATAAATTGCCTAGTTGTAAATATTCAGTGAAGCATTTATACAATTTTAAAATTTCATTTTCCTGTTATATTTACTGAAATATACCCTTTTTTGTTTGCCCTAATATTAAAAACTTCATGTTGTCTTTTGTATGTCTTTACTATTGTATACTTTAGCAGCTTGGGACTGTAGGACAGCTTCCATGTGAAAGGGCACATGAGGTCAGTGAAGAGGAGTGAGGTCAGGGAGTAGGATTAGAATTCACATGCAGTTCAGTGGATCAGCAGGATGTTAAATTTGTTCAACTGATCGGGGTGGTTAAGTTGGAAGTTGGAGTTAGGTTTGTTTTGTAGATACCTGGTTACACTGTGTAAACAGGTGAGGTATAACTGGATTGAAGCTCTGGGCTCATACTGAAAAATTCTGATTTTGTAAGGATGGGAGACTGTGCCATGGTAATAAGCTTACATCAGAAGGGTTTTAGACTCTACTATAGCATATTACTGCTGAAGTAACTTAGGACACAGTTATTGTGATCATGTCAAGGAGATCTGACATCCTCTATTGTTTGCAGACAAGAATGTCACACATCTGCTCTGTCAATATAGTGGCTTACAATGACTGAAAACAGATATCATGAGGCAGGGTCTTTAGGGTAAATGATAACCAAGATCCTTGAAGAAAATCATAGTCTTCCTAAGGAGGGCAATTTTCAGTAAGTTCTTACTTTCATAGAAATGTAACATTCAAACTTGAAGAAAGGAAAGATACAAAAGATGTCACTAAAGATTTATCCTTTTGCTTTGAAAGTGGAGGAAACATTCAGTCTTGAAACCTTGGTTGGATTGGGTTCTTTGTGTTTTAATAAAAGCTTAAAACTAAAAAAGAATTAAAATAACTGATAATGGTGACTAGATTTAGAAAGTGGTTTAATTCCTGCAGCCCAAAATTTATTATATGTCCCATTTTCTATGTAACCATTTACCATATGTTAAGTATTGTTTCCAATTTTCAAATTTTTTGTGAGGTTCTACTTTTAATAAAGGTAGATTAAAAAATAAATGAATAAATGGGTAGAAAAGTGCTGAAACAGTTAGTGGATAGTTCGTGTTCTGGGGACAGATGGAAGACCAACATGAAGCATAGGAAACAGGCTTTGACTAGAGAAACAGATTTTGGAGTGGTAATGGAAGCCTACAGGTGGAAGAAAATGTGATAAGCATGGATGAGGCTATACAGAGAAAGTATGTAAAGTGAGAAAAAAGACAGAATAATTAAATCATTAAGGGAAGAAACAAATGTCTTAGTGAAGTCATTCAGGAAAAAAACTGAAAAGTGATCAGTGGAAAGGGCACGGAGGTCTGCAGTCAAGGTGACCTAGAAAAAATAGTTTCAGTAATATGAAGGGGGCAGAAGCTAGACTGCAATGAACTGAGGCATGACTCTACCATAAATAAATTCAAAAAAGCCTTTACTACTTTTTCTTGAAGCTTAGATAGAAAAGATGGAAGTACAGCAGTTTTGATGAAAGAAAGTTTATATGTTCAGTAAAAGAAGCTATAAAGAAGCAAGGGGATATAAGAGAGAGAGAGACAGACAGACAGACAGACAGACACAGAGAGGGGGAGAGAAAGAGAGAGAGAAAGAGGGGGAGAGAGAGGGAGAGGGGGAGAGAAAGAGGGGGGAGACCCTGAGGAATTAAGAGAGGGTGGGATCTACCAGAAAGATGAAGGGATTTGTTGGGCAAGATGAGGGATACCTTTTCCCATGAGAATGGAATAAAAATTGTGGACAAAAAATGGAAAGAATACCTGCCTGAGAATCATAATTTTCTATATGAGACATAAGACAATTTGCAGAGGGGACAAGAGGGAATATCACAGGATCTTGTGAAAGATAAAAGGTGTGGTGTTCTTATAATGAAATAAAAGAAGAATCATAGAAGATCAGCTAAGGCTAGACTTCATCACTTTATACTGGTATCAGTGAGCACACTTGGGAAATATGAGTAACTTCAATGATAAATGATCAGAAAGCGTGTGGTTAAAAAAAATGATTTCAGACAGTAAAATCATGATGACAGTTTTTGTTTTTATATAACATTTCAGGTTATAAACTTAGCCATGGGTTCATAAAGGCCCCACAGCTGGTATTAAAAAGAAAATTAGCTTACTTGAGAGCTGGGCATCAATAATCATAGAAGATGAAGTTGATGATGGTTCATTACTTGCATCAATTTGAATCAGGGATGTATTTTTAATGTTATTTTCCTCTATCTTCCAGTCGTTCTTATGTAGTAAGCCTTCGATATTGGTAACTTTACAGCTAATACCACAGCCTGGTACGACCTGGAAATCTATGCAAGTACCCAAGGTTTCAGTGTCCAGCTCCTAACAAAGAGAAATAAGATTTTATTCTGCTGTTCATCCATTAGCAAGATTAAAGCTTACTCCTGGTAAATTCTAAATATTTTGGATAAAGCTATCTACGTGACAGTGAATTTTGATAAGGACAAAGGAACAGAACATTGGATATAACACTAAAAGTTATAGCAAAGTCTCAGAATCCTTTGTTTTAATCTTACTTTCTCAAATTTATAGAAGACATAAGACTCATTGATATTCTATTCCCTTTGCAGTATAAAATTACAAATTAAATTTTTAATTTATAATCAAGTCAAGTTTCCTATTCCATATAGAGCAAGGGTAACAAAAAACAGAACATTTAGTTATTAGAGTGATTTCTAGTCTGATACTTTGTACTAAGTAAGGCAAAGAATTCTGTGAACCATCACTGTTTCCTGGCTCACTTTATATCTTCATCCTCTCTGATCTGAGCATAAATAAGCCAGGTCAGTAACACTTAATAGGCTAAAAAGGAAGGAATGAAAAAATGGCAACACCAAGGTACCAACTGCCACATTTCAATTGTAAAATTAATCTGAGACAATTAATCTCAATAATGTGAAAAAGACAACCCTGTGGAAAAACAGGTGTTATGGCTTGTGTCTAAATATCTCCTAAAGCCTCATGCAGTTATAGGTGGGGCTTTTCAGAGGTGGCTGGATCTAGAGTGTCTGATGCATAAGTATGTTGTTACTTGCTGCTTCCTGCCTGCCATAATCTGTTTCTCCTCTGCCATGCCACCCTGCCTTGCTAAAACCTCTGCAAACTGTGAGCTACAATAAACCTTTCCTCCTTAAACTTTGGGCATTGGGTTTTTCGTCTCAGCAACAAGAAAAGTAACTGAGACAACAGGCAAAGGCTATAGACAAATTAGAGAAAAACAAGTTCAAATGGCCAATAAAAACATAAAAAATGCTCAACCTTACTCGTTACTGAAGAAATACAAAGCAAACCATTAACAAGTAAATATTTTTCACATAAAATTGGTAGAAATGTGGGGAAATAAGGGCTCATAACTTTGGTTTCAGGTATAAACAGCTATAATTTCTTGTATGGGTCCTCGTAATATTCCTCATATAGATGTTGGTAATATTTATCAAAATTTAACCAAGAGCTTACTTTTTTTAGCAATCACACTGTTAGATATTTAATATAGAGACAAAGATGTTCGGTATGCATTGTAAGAGCCAAGAAAACCAATCACAACAGAATATAATACAGCCATTAAAAACAATGAGGCAAATCTGTACTTCCTCATTTGGGAAATTCATTTAGTAAGATAAAAAGCAGAAAGGGGAGAGGCAACTCAGGGAACTGGTCCAGTGAAAGCTGGAAAACATGGCAGCTGCTAAGGAGGTCAGAGAGGTGCACTGAGGACCATATCATAAGGCTAGGCTAGAAGACTATCATTGGCAACCCATCCTGGAGCATGATATGTAGATAGCATGCTCACAGGCACAAGGTATTCACTCTTTACTCAGGCCAAGGTATTCATTCTAGTACAGACTTTTAGCTTTTATTTATAAATCTTCATTCCCAAAATAAAACATATTTGCTGGCAGTGGAGAGAACATGCCTGAATGCAGCCCTCTATAACCTCAGGAGTTTAAAGGACAGGGAGAGCTATATTCTGCGGGCCTGAGGCAACAAGAAATTCTTATATACAGTTGTACCTTTATATTATACTAAAATTGAATCATTTAAAACATTAGTTCAGCGCTTTCCTTGGGCTGTTAATATGGGGCATTTTTTAACATCTAAAAAATCTAGAAGCTGGGCATGGTGATCTGTGACTGTAATCCCAACACTCTGGCAGGCTAAGGTAGGAGGATCATAAGTTCAAGCACAGTTTAGGCAATTTAGCCTAAGGGTTTTTATCCTTGCTCCCCTGCCACCCCGCAGTGCTGGGGATTGAACTCAGGACTTTGTGCTTGCCAGGCAGGCACAGCACCGCTGAGCTACATCCCCGGCCCTATTAGCCTACAGGTTTTAGAAAAACCTTATCTCAAAATTTGAAAAAGACTGAGGATGTAGCTCAGTGTGAAAGCCCTGACTCAATCACTAGTACCTCTGAATGAATGAATGAGTGAATGAGCCAAACATGGTGGCACAGCACCAGTAGTCCCAGCTACTCAGGAGGCTGAGGAAGATGCTTTGCTTAAGCCCAGAAGTACAGGCCCAGCCTAAGCCCTAAACACCATCTCTTCAATGTGAAATAGGAAGAAAAGGTTCAAAGGGGAAGGGGAAGTGGGAAGGGTTATGGAAAGAAAAGAGAATGGAATTAATACAAAAAATGGAAACAAAGTCTTTGTAAATAGGGAGCGGTGGAGGGGTTGAAGGGAAGAAAGGGGAGCAGGGAAAAAATAAGAACCAAGATATATTATGTAAAGGTACAAATTTCCAACAATGAATGCCATTATATTGCTTACCTAAAATGTACCATAAAATTAATTTTAAAAACTCCATCTCTTAAAAATCAAATTTAAAAGATGTACACGTTTGTGAATATACCAAAAATTATCATGTCATGTACTTTTTAAAAGATAACTTTATAGTATATAAATATCTCGATAATAAAGTTGCTAGTAAAAAAGACTAATAGGTTAACAATTGTTAAATTTGGAGAGAGGAATTATGAAAGAGGTCAAGAAATGAGATTTTCACTTCTCATCAGGTAATTCTCCAAATTAAATTTCCCTATGATAAATAAGTATTTTTTTCCAGTGCTGGGAAACCCAGGCAAGAGTTTTAGGCAAGAGTTCTACCACTGCATTACACCCCCTGCCTTAATTTTTCATGTCAACAAAGGATACACATATAGTTGGATTATAGTTAATTTCTGTGTTCATTCTTCTACTTGTCTGGTAAAGAAGCCAAGATACATATAATTCAATCAGAAAATACAAGTCTAGTTAGCCTCATACCAACAATATACATAAATTATAATAAAATGCTAGTCTGGATTTGGTCAGGATAATTCTTACAGGAGATGGCTACTTTAATAATAAAGGGAAAACTGTACCTGTTTGCAGTATTTGGTTACAGCTGCTCCTAGAGGGTGTTCACTGCTACTTTCAGCAGTTCCCACAATGGCCAGGATCTTATTGCGTGATATCCTGTTACACCCCACTAGAACCTTTACTTGACTCACTACTGGGGTTCCATGGGTAATGGTTCCGGTCTTATCAAATACCACTACTTTTACCTGTAAGAAAATTTAAAAATACAATGTACCGATATGACTTGATAATCTTTAACATTACCTCTCGAGAAATGAGAAAAAAAAGTTTATTTT
>NW_022900951.1:61756324-61758824 GCF_012274545.1 Fukomys damarensis | reverse complement strand
TTTGATAAACTATGAGGTGAGTGGAAGGAACACAAAGCTCCATTTTTTTCTTTGTCCCATATTGAGAATAAAAATTTTTATTAGAACTTTCATGAATATCTTTAAACATGGAGCATGATTCTTAATTTCATCACTGAGCAGATAGTATTTTGATTGTCTGTACACTAAGAGCATAAACCTGCCTTTGACACACTTCTTTAAAGACAATGAAAACATCACCTGACATACGAAGGAAGTTTAATTATATTTCAACAAAATTTTTTCAGATCTAACAAGGTGAACTGAGCAAATCTGCTGAGTTCCTAGTGACAGTGAGTGTTTGCTTATGTGGGGAAGTATGATTGGCAGTTTTAGGCAAAATTTCCCTGGTAAAAGGAGTCTGGCACATTTATCGTTGGCTCTATCTACATGACAATTTGGAGTTTGACAGGCTTTAGGTGAGAAGAAAAAATTTTACCAAGAGAGTAAAAATGCATGGTCCAAACATAAGAGCCAGAATGAAAAGACAGATTGGGAGAAAGGAGCCAAGTCTAGACATGTTTTTAAGGGATTAGGGTAGGGATTGTAGCCAGCTGGCTCCTAGGCCTGCATGCTCATGGAGGTTTATCTATAAGTCTAGTGTTTCCTTTTTATTTTTTTTTAAGAGTAAAAAAAATATTTATTGAGGTAAAGATTGCTTCTGTCTAAGAAAGACAGAAGGGGACCCAGAAAGTGGGTTGCCCATCTTTTTATTGTTTTAAGGTCTTCTTTTACCTAATGTTAGATATTTAGCTAACGATAAATTTTATTTATTAGTGTATAAGTCCCTCTAGTTTTGGCCATAAGATTTAGGTCTGTGTGGTGTTGAAGGACTATTTCAACTAAGGAATGTAAAGATTCTTGCTGAGGCTTTTGTTTGTTTTGTTTTTATTTTTGTTTTGTTTTGTTTTTGTTTTTGTTTGTTTTTTTGAGACAGGGTCTCACTATGTAGTTGAGACTGACCTGGAACTCACTATGTAGCCCAGGCTGGTCTCGAACTCATAGCGATCCTCCTGCCTCAGCCTCCCGAGTGCTGGGATTAAAGACGTGAGCCACCACGCCCAGCTTTGTTTTTGTTTTTTATAGCTGCTATTGTGGCTTTTTAGCCTCACTGACCTATAATAGTGATAAGCTACAGGTATAGCTGGAGACCACAAGCAGGGATCAGTTTAGTGCCTGGTGCTCCCTTTTTATACCTTCCATATAGTTGTGCTGCCTGTGCTCTGGATATATATATAATTAGGTCTGGATTGAGGGGCGATGTGGCCACCCACTCCAGAGCTCTTCTGGAAACCCAGGAGCTATTCTTCTTTCCAAAAAAAATTCTCCTAGCTTCAAAAACAGTTCCTAAAGAATACACACTCCATTATCTTATTGTACTTAACAAAGATGAAACATTTAAAGAAACTTTTTATATTACACTAATGATCATAACATGGAATAGATGCAGTTATAATATTACTTACATTTTAACTGGAGGAACAAAGAATGTGAAAATATAGCATGGCATTATTAAAAAATAATAAAATACATGTGACAGCACATGCATGTAATCTTAGCACTCAGGAGACTAAGGAAGGAGGTTCACAAATTTGAGGCTAGACTGGGCTACATAGTGAGTTTACAGGCAGCCCAGAAGATCATGAGACCCTATCTTAAAAAAAAAAAAAAAAGCATGGTGGTACATTTCTGTAATCTCAGCACTCTGAGACACAGGCAGGAGGGATCCAGTTTGATCCCAGCCTGGGCAAATGAGCAACTGAGAGACCCTGTCTAAATATATAAATGAACAAATGAGTGAATGAACAAATAAATAAAGGGCTGGGATGTAGCTCAGTGTAAAAGTCATGGGTTTAATCCCCAGTGCGGCAAAAAGAAAAAAATCACTTTCTTAGTAGTAATGGATTTATAGTGCTAAGTTCTTACTAAATTTTCAAATATTTAAATATTCATTTAAGAGTAAAAGATCTATACAGAAACAAAGTTGGAAGTTTCATAAATACCGAGGCTTATGCTTTTATGTACATAATGTATGTATATTTTCATATACATTGTATGTGTTTAACTGTGCTAATTCCAATCCTATAATTTAGGTATTATTATCCCTATTTTACATGTAAGAAAACTGAAGATAAGTATTTATAGTTTATATATTTAATTTGTGAAACTGTAAAGGAAGAAAAAAGAAATTCATGCTAGTTTTTGCTATCACACTTCAAATTGTAAAAGCTACTGGGCTGGGAATATAGCTCAGCAGCACAGTGCCAGCCTGGCAAGCACAAGGCCCTTAGTTCAATTCCTGGTAACAAAAACAAAAACAAAACTGTAAAAGCTACTGCCACAGCCAGATGTGGTGGAGCATGCCTATAATCCTGGGAGACCAAGACATGAGAGTCACATCTCAAGTTAAAGGCCAGCCTGGGCTACATAACTGAGTTCAAGACCAACCTGAAGTACAAAACAAGACCGTCTCAAAAAAAAA
>NW_022900951.1:61744408-61756116 GCF_012274545.1 Fukomys damarensis | reverse complement strand
TTGTTATAGGTAGGAAAAAATATACAATATGTAGTATTCAGTGTTAATGATAGTTTCAGGTATCCACTAAACTCTTGGAACACATTCCCCACTTTCCTGAAGAGAAGAGGGTATTACTGTACCAGCAGTGTTTGTTGCTACTGTTGTTTATTTTTTGTTTTTGGGTGCTGGAGATTGAACCCAGGGAATCAAGCATGGTAGACAAGTGTTCTACCACAGAACTATACCCCAGCCTATAATGGGCTGGTTTTAAAGGTTATTTTAAATTTTCAATAATTTTTAAAGTTATTTACACTCAATCATCTCTACAAAAGATTCACAGACTATTTTGCATATAGTAAAGAGTTGCTTCAAGTCACTTACGGGAAAGTAAGTTTCCACAATTTCAAAATTCAGAAATCCAATTATAATCCATACCAAGAGGGTAACAATAGAAACAAAGACGATAAAAGGAACAAAGTAGCCACTGAGTTTGTCCGCAAACTGCTGGATAGGAGCCTAGAATTTAAAACAATAATAATAATATTTGGTAGTTAGGTGACATATATTTTAATAAACCTCATATTAATGCAATGAAAACGTAAAAAATATATTAAGGTTTATACTGAGAAGTCTTTAAGGAAAATACTTTCTGTTTCTCCTAGGGAGTTGTTACCTTTGATGTTTGTGCCTCCTCCACAAGTCTGACAATTTGGGAAAGGGTTGTATCTGCTCCAACATGGGTTGCACGGATAAGTATGGATCCATTCTGGTTAATAGAACCAGAGATAACTGTGCTGCCAGGTTTTTTAGCCACAGGCATTGCCTCCCCTGTAGGAAGAGAAAAGTCAGATTTAGGGAGAATAAATGATCACTATATTTTTTTCATTAAGTTTATTGGTACTCTTTAGGTATACAGTACAGTTACATTCATCATTGAGATCTTGTATCTTTACATCATGTATCTTGGTTCTTATTTTTTCCCCATACCCCTGCCCTCCCTCCACCCACTCCACCCTTTGCTATCTACAAAGACTTTGTTTCCATTTTTTACTTTTCTCATATTTTTTCTTTCCCCTTCTTTCCATTCCCCTACCCTTCACTTCCCCTACTCCTTTAGCCCTTTTCTTCCTATTTCACATTATTAATTATACAATTTCAACCTTGTTTACACTTTTAGTTTTTCACACCAGAGAAACTATTTGGTATTTACACGTGTCCTATTTATTTCACTTAAGAGTATGAAATGATCACTATATTTAAACATACTGTTACTTGTTAATTGTCAAGGAATTATTTTTCATAAAGAGATTCTCACTTCATGAAAATGAATCTGGATGAATGTAAGTGAAAGTCATGTTCATTTTTTCCTTACATCACTCCTAAGCCAAACTCAGGTAGGCACATTTTAAACTGGTAAAAGCTAACCTGTTGTTTCTTTTTGACAGATACTTTTAGAGTTCATCCTGTCCTAGGTCACTGGTTCACAACTTCTTCTCACAGAGCATTTTAAATGCGGTAGGTAGTTATTCTTTGCAATAATGACAGGTGAGAGGGCACAAGGTGTTGCTATTACAACTTAGTACACCAGGGGCAGGGACAATACATTGCACTATACTATATAAGACAGTCCCCCAGAACTACAAATTTTCCCACCCAGACTGGCAATAGCACCCCTATTGAGAAACACAGAATCCTACATTATTTCTATATGGTTCATAAACTGCACCTCTTCTGTGACTACCCGGAGAGTTGAGGTAAGGAGGGTATTATTTGAATTCTGCACCAAATTAGCCTTAGTTATCTAATATCTCTAAAAAGACTCCAGATCTCTTATGTTAAAGCAGACCCTGATGTAGCAAACCTGTAATTCTAGCCCAGTTCAGACTGGACTTGTCTTTTAGAAAGAAAGACAGAATAGATATTTGCCCTGGAAAATTTGCCAAAATCTATCCAGTTCTAACAGGAGACTGAGAAAATATCTTGTGATTATATATTCTAATAATTAACAATCATCACTGAATAGAGTCTTCAAAAGCATAACTAAAATCATAAAGTAAATCTGAAGAAATTTAATAGTCTTTAAAATAAATTTTTAAAAAACATTCTCTTTAATTATAATTTACTCATTTCTCGAAAGCTCTTCAGCTTTAGTTTCTATTTTTCATTAATACTTTGGATTCATTTCACTTTTACATAATGATCCTCTGAAAGAACATACCTGTGATGAGGGATTCATCTACCATAGAATGCCCTTCAATAACACGACCATCCACTGGAAATTTTCCTCCTGGAACCACTTTAATGATATCTCCACGCTGTACGAGTTCCACATCCACTTGTTCTTCACTGAATACAAGTTAACATAAAAAGCATCATGACAATATGCTTTTCATCCTGACCTTCCCACATAAGCTTTTAAGTCCAAGGCAAGCTTGTGGCCATAATCACTACCAATGGGAACTGAGATCAACATTTAAGTTAAGAACTACTATGCTGCTCTTGCTCACTGTTGGTAAACAACAAAGTATTTGGCACAAAGTAGGCACTTGAAGTATTTGTTGAGAAATCATTTAATAAATAAGTGAACACTTTAAAATATATGTTTAAAAAATGAAAGAAAGGGCCGGGGATGTAGCTCGGTGGCACTCTGCCTGCCTGGCAAGTACAAGCTCCTGAGTTTGATCCCCAGTACCGGAAAAAAATGGGAAAAAAAAAGATAATGTGTAAAGGGTCTTTTATTTAACTAAACAATATATTCATTGGGTAAATTTGCCTAAACAATTTTGTGAGTATAAAACTGACAAATGTAAATGAATGAAAGTTAAGCCTTTAGCTCTAACTTGTAATTATACAAGTCACAGGAGTTATGGAATAAGTTAAATGACGTTGCAAGGAAGAAAAGAGACAAATTCAGATTGTGGGATATTCTACAGAGCAACTGATGAATGTTGCTTCCACGTGTCAATTATAGGGGGGAAGCTATTCTAGATTAAAAGAACATAAGCTACATGATAGCAAGATATACACAAATTAAAATATCACACTGTAACTTATAAATACAATATTATAAGTACGAATATTAAATGTCAATCAAAAAAATAAAATTAGGGCTGGAGATGTAGCTCAGTGATTGAGCACATGCTATCACACTCAAGGCCATAGGTTGAATCACCAGCATAGCTAAAATAATAATAATGATAAGTACAATTAATTAATTCTTTAAAAGGAATGATATACCTGCTTCATTTGAATTCTATTTCAAACAAAGAGACTTAAAACATTTTGGAGACAGAGATCCAACACAGCTGAATAGAGAAGGAGCCATGTCTGAGAGACTCAGAGAAGAGCACAAAACACCAGTAATTGGAAGAAGGGGAGGGAATCAAAAAATCAATTTGAAAGAGACCTGTAGACAAAACATATGCATAGGTGTTAAGAAGAGGGAAAGAAGCCCCAAAAGGATGGCCCACAGTACCTCTGCCCTTGCACACTACAGGAACAGCCACTTTGAGAATTTTTCCAATAGCTGGTGGGATCCAAGGAGAGTGGCAGAGTCTAGCTTCACAGGATAGACCTGGGGGGTATATGAGTCCCTTTATCCCATTGTCTCCTCTCCAAACACTGAGGAGCCTGCAACCATGGACCACTTTTGCCAGCACACACCAGGAGTAAGTGATCAGTGGCATGTGGGGCTCCCTCCCCACCAGCCCAATCTCAGACTATGAGAAGATAAACAATGTGTCAGGAGTCTTCAATATCGGACCCTGATCACACCTGAGCCACTACCAGTAGCCTGAAGTTTATCCCATGCCAACTGGGACATTCATCTGGCACACAGAGCTAACTCTGGTCCAAGGTTTGAGACGTACCTGGCAACCTGGGCTCAAGTGAGTCTACACCCAGCTCTCACTGCCCTGCTCCAATCCTATACCTGCCAGAGACTCTAGCTGACACCCACTACCTGTCCTGGGTAGGCTGAGTCTCCAGAGGGAGCTCCAATCACGCATGAGTCTCTGCCCAGTACACATGGACTGTGGCAGTGTCAGCACCAGGTGCACTGTCCCCATTCCGGGCAAAGCAGAGACTCCACCCTGCAGTTTTGTCAGAATCCTGAGCATAGTCTCTGCCTGGCACAATAGGCCACTCCTCTGCCTAGTTAGCAACAAGGGTTAAGGGTCTGTCTGTTTCGCCTGGTGCTCTGGACATCTATGCGACATTACCTAGTGCACAGAGCTCTCAAGGGGCCTATCAGAACCTCCCTACATCAATTTTGGGAGCACTTGCATCTCGCCTGGGCACTCTGAGGTGACACGAGCCTCTACCTGGTGTCTGGAGCTAGTCCCACAGACTCCAAAATATATATCAGGTACCCAGTGGTGGCCTCCAACCAGCAGGAACCCATGTCAGGAGCCTCAGAATCCAATGCTCCACACGTTTCCTGGGCTGGTGTGACAGCTTCGACAGTTGTCTCAAACAGTGATTTAGAGACAGGGAAATACTCAGTTGAGAAATCTCCACACAAACCTACAAACTATAAAGAGGGGCAAAGAGGAATGTGATGCATAAGATCAAAGACTGCAGGCTCTGGAAGAAAGTACTCCTCTGGAAATATGTAGAAATTTTTTTCTTTTGCCTTTTTTTCCTCTTCTCCCCTAATTCAATTTTGTTCTTTTCTCCTCTACTGGTATTTATTAGTTATTATTATTATTATTAATTATTTATTATTATTATTATCATTATTATATAGGTGGAGTTTGGAGTTGTATTACCTGCTTTCTTATTATCCCTTTTTAAAATATAACTGTTTTATTTGTTTAAATAGGTCTTCCCTTTTTCCTCTGCCTCTCTTCTTTTCTCACTATCTTTTTCAACCTGTTCCTATTTCTTCTTATTCTCTTTTCCTCTAGTTTAGTCTTCATTCCCTTCTATTAATCCTTATCCTACTTGTTTTTTCTGTTACTATTATCTAATGCTACTAATTTTCCTTTACTCTTTAAAAGGAACTTTTACATCAAACTTACCACCTTCCTGCCATCTTCCATTATATAATTTTTCAAAACCTATTTCTTTTCTCTTCATGTTCCCACAGCCACACTATTTATATTTAAAAATCTATAGGTAGTTAATTATATCTTACTATGGCTGAATACTGTTCTATTTTGAAAGGAGGCAAAATTGTTCTGTTGTGTAAATATTTACTGTATATAAATACTTGGTGTGTCTTAGAGTTGGTTCTATACAGATCTTGTTTCTATGATTAAAAGTGGTATAGTGTTAGTTATTAAAGTTTGTCATTATCCAGTTTGTGCTTGATACTCTTTATTGCAATGAATCGGTATTCTGTGTATGCCAATATTGGGATTGCCCATGGGTCATAAACATTACTACCGTCCATTACCAAAGAACTGGATACTAGACCAAACATGGTGCAACCTTTCGTCTCTAACAAAAGAAGGTGGTAGTATACATGCAAAGGACAATAGCTAGCTAAATCCAGAGGACATATCTGAAAATTTGATGTTGTTATAATCAGAAGTAATTCTCTGCAAAACATAGGGACAGAGACCAAAGCACTTAAAGTAAAAACAGAGAGGGTTAAAAAAAAAACTATCACTGGACATATAAAGCTGAAAAGACTTCAAGAGGGGGCAACATTTTACTAAAAATCTTCATATAAACCACAAATTCACCTTACTTTATAGATATCAACCCACAGTACCCCCCGAAAAAAGGAGAGGAAAACAAAGGGGATAGATGTATTAAAAATTAGATAGATAAATAGGTAGTTAGGTAGATAGGAAAGCAGACAGGCAATAGACAGACCGACAGAAAGACATAGGGCCACGGGGAATCAAGGCAAAGAAGACCACTGAGGTCTCCCAACTCTCAAAAGGCAGAGCGAGCAAAGTGATAGGAAAACAAATAGCAAGTAGTGGAACTCTACAAAAAGTATATAGAAGGGAGGAAGAATCTAGATGAGTTCAAAGAGGAAATAAACATAAAGTTCACAGCAATTTCACTTAATATGCCCAATGGTAAATTTTTGGGAAACTAGTAAAACACTAGACTAGCTAACCAAAACATTTCAAAACTTGAATGACAGATTCAACAAGGGTATAGAATTTTCAAAAAGATGTCAGGCTGAAATACCTAAAATTGAAAAAAAAACTATACAGAAATCATAAATTGCAGAAATGACCAATGTGAAGACACAGCATCTAAAGTTGTGCACAAATAATGAATTAAAATGAAATACTCAAGGCTCCCACGGGGAGTGAAGTCGGTAGTCTCCCACCGGCTCCTTTGGGCCGCCACCTGCCTGGCCGTGCTCTGCCTGGAGAATGCACCCTCAGTGGACACCAACATCACCACGAACCCAAACAGGACAGCAAACACGACTTTGGTGCCCACTAAGATTGTCTTGACGACTGTGACATCTGCAACCACCCCGACACCAGAAACCTGCGAAAGCCACAATAGCTGTTTTTCCTGTTCTGACTCAAGCATTGCTAATACTACTTGCTATGGGAAAGAAAGTAAAGAAGCATGTAAGCGCTACTGGTCCGATAATTCAACAGTAAGAGTAATTGTGTGTAGCGTGGTGAACATTTCCTGGTGTTCTGTGCCTTCTACTGCTCCTTCAGTGCCAAGCAATAAAACAGCTAAAACCACAGCTTTGCCTTCCCCTTCTTCCACCGATTACCACAAGTGCAGCAAGTACCACTTTGACTCCAACCTTAGAATCTGCACGGAAATCTACCTTTGATGCAGCCAGTTTCATTGCAGGAACTGTCCTTGTCTTGGGTGTACAAGCTGTAATTTTCTTTCTTTATAAATTCTGCAAATCTAAAGAATGAAATTACCATGCTCTGTAAATGGACCTATTAAATTAATGAGGACTAGCAATTCATTTGTGTAACTCACTGAAACCAAAATACTATCTTTCAAGATGTCCCACGTGGAAGACACTATTCCAGGATCTTTAAATTTACAGAGAATGTACAGGATATTTTGGAGCATCATCATCCCTAAAGAAAAAATCAGTAAAACCATTTTGCTAAAAGTAATATTTAAATATTCTGTACAAATCCTTAGGGCTGTCTTCTTTTATTTATTTATTTTTGTCTTCTTTTATTTTAAAGGGCTGCTACTGTGGGATTATACTTCTTTTCTTGACATGCCAAATACAACTTTCTGTAAGTAATGGAAAATGTTATCCTGTGCAGACAACCTCTTGACTCTCAGCAGATTAAATTTAGTCATCTTAAAGTCTGAAAGCTGCGTTATTTTCATCCTAACTCAAGATGTTACTCAGTGGCCAGAATTGAGAAGCATACCAAGCAAGTATCAATCAGGTGGATTTTTGGCTAGCATTTCAAAAGTGAAGCCAGGCGTGGTGGTGCACACCTGTAATCCCAGCACTCGGGAGGCTGAGGCAGGAGGATTGCTGTGAGTTTGAGACCAGCCTGGGCTACACAGTGAGTTCTAGGTCAGTCTCAACTACATAGTGAGACCCAGTCTAAAAAAAAAACACCAAAAAATAATAAATAAATAAAAGTGGAATCAATCTATTTAGTAGTACTAAACAGTATCCTTATAAAATTTTGTGCTCAGTTATTTTTTTCTATATTAGAAATAAGTTGCTACATAGGGAATTACATCCCAGACTTAAAGAAATGAATGGAAAGGATACAAATCATTAATGTATAACAGGTTCCTCTTCATACTTGTAAAGTACCTTATATCATTGAGAATATAAAGAACAGTGACTTAAAAGACAGACCGAAAGGTAGGCTGTAATTTAAAATGTTTATGATTTGTTCTTTTACAATGAGGAATATAAAGGTTCAGAGGATATACTATTGAAGCAATAGTAAACCTGCTTCTAGATACCATACTGTTATTATTTAATTAAAAACAATCTTGTTTCATAAATGAGAAAGTAAAACAGAAGAATATTACACAAAGTTGAAGGCCTTCATATTATGAACCTTCCAATATCTTTCTTAGGGCTATTGAAAAGAGGAGAGATTAAACTGATCAGTTAACTTTTTATTTGTACTCAAAAAAGATATCCTAATGCTATTATACTTTGAAAAGATTTCTCCCAAGCTTTCCTGGAAAATAACTTTTTTGAGGCAATAAGGAAATAAGTTTTAGAAGCATTTATTAGCTGTCCAAATGAGACAATCATCTTCAGTTTTCAGAGCAAATGTGACCTGTATAATTTCACAGAACCTATAGGTTTTTAAACCAGGTGTGGTAGGGGCACGCTTGGCACTTGGGAGCTGAGGCAAGGAGGATCTCCTTGTGTTTGGGGCCAGCCTGAACTACAAAGTGAGGCCCTTTCTCAAAAAAAGAATCTCTATGGGTTTTTGATCAGGTTAGATTTTTAATGATTTCCCTGGATAGACTGTGCATTGTCTTTTTTTATTTTTCTCCTTGATTTCAATTCCTATAGAACAATAAGCATGGATACTTTCGTTGCTGTCATTTCACATCAAGCACTAATTTTCTTTGTTTTAGGAGGGTTACTTCTCCCTTGCCTTTGATACACTGGATTAGTTCAGAGGCCTTAGTTTAAAATAGGTTTTTGCTTTTCTAGGTCTTTTTTCCCCCCTCTTTAGCCTATAGTAGCTGAGATTCGCACTTGGTTTTCAGCATTTTATAATACAAAATGATTGTTTTAGTTCATTTCATAAACTGAAACTCCTTATATTTAGGTGATTATATGAAAGGTTCTCAAAATGAAGAGTTATTATTTCCTTGTGATTGCTGGTACAAAGAGCTAAAGATTGTTTTACTTGCACATTTGTACACACACCTAATGTTTTCAAGTGCCTTAATTGTTTAAATCTCTGGCTTCAAAGATTTTTAGAAAAGGCTAGGCTTACCTCACAATTTTGTGTTTCCATTAGTAATATTTTAGGTACTTCACAGAATTTATTATGGTGTCATGGCTATTAGTATTTGGTGAGTGCTGTAAATTTCATTTGAAATACACAGAATTTCCATCCTTACAAGGTGGCAAAAATGTGCTGCAATGGTGTAATTGTCACTTACCTGAATAGGAATTGGTTGCCACACATTAATGTCAACACATTTAGGAAATTTTGTGCAAATTATTGGAAGCTTCTATGATTTTGAGCACTTCTCTAACAACAAAACCATATGAAGTTAGATTTTGCACATTTCTTGAGCTCTTGCAACAGAATTCACAGCCTCTTCTTTTTGTCCCTTCCTTTTAGCAATGTAGTATCTTGAGCCATAAATAATTTGGGGGTTTTACTTAATCGAGAAGGTATTTTTAGAAACCTTTTCAGATTTTTCATCTGATTTGTTCATGCTGATGTGGTGCTGTCAGATACCTTATTTTTACTTTATAGATACTTAATGAATAGGCAGACACTGCTGTATTTAGAAATTTCTATTTCAGTTCATTAAAAACTTCAAAACCAACCTGTATCATGTACCAAAATGATTTAAAATACATCTATATATTTATTGGAAAAAAAATACTCAAGCCACAATGAAAATAAGAGAACAAGAGAGGAATATCCAGAAGCTACTGGATGACAATAAGGACACTAATCTAATTGGAGTTAGAGAAAAACTAGAAGATAACACAGATGGATATATTAACATGCTTATAGAAATCACAAAAGAAAGTTTCCCAAATATGAGTTTAAAATACAAGCAAGTGATGCTTACACAACATCAAAGAAATATGACAAAAAAGAAGCTCACCAAAGCACATCCTTATTAAACTACCAGATATTTGGGGTAGGGATTTAGCTCAGTGGTTCCGCCATTGCCTCGCAAGCACAAGGTCCCGAGTTCAATCCCCGGTACCAAAAAACAAATATATAAAATAAAATAAAATGAATTACCAGATATTTGGCAAAAAAAACCCTCAAAATAATAGCAGTCAGAGAAAAACAAAAAAAGCACATATAAACGTAAACCAATTAGAATCACAGCAGACTTCTCAACACAAAAACTTAGAGGCCAGGAGCACTTTGAGTGAAGTATTTCAAGCCCTAAGAACAAATAGCTTCCAACCCAGATTAACTCATGCAGCATAGCTATCCTTCAAACTAGATGCAAAAGTAAGGTATTTTCATGAAACAGACCAGCTCAAAAGGTAATATGAATGTTAAACCAGCACTTCAGAAAATACTTAAGAATATTCTTGACAGAAACAATGAAACAGCTAAACACACAGAAGAAATTAAAGTTCCAAGTAAGGTTAATGGATAAACAAACAAAAAAAATGTCAGGAAAAGAAAAAAAAAGGAGTCAACATAAGGTAAAGGAGGCAACGATAGTAAATAATCAATACAACTCAGTAATATCTCAACTTTAATGACCTTAATTCTCCAATTAAAAGACACAGATTGGCAGACTGGATCAAAAAACAGAGTCCAATAGTCTGTTGCATTCAAGAAACTCATCCAATCCAAAAAGATAGTTAGATTAAAAATTAAAGGATGTAAAACAGTATCTCATGTACCAAGACCCCAGAAACAAGCAAGGATAACAAGTTTAATATCAGACATCATAATCTTCAAGCTAAAACTGTTTAGAAGAGACAAAGATAGTACCTACTACTTATGGGAACAACCCAACAAGAACAGAAAATATTGATAAATACATATGCACAGAATACTGGAGCATCTCTCTTCATAAAACAAAAACTGCTGAACTTAAAAAATCAAATAGGAAAGTGTGAAGAGTATGAAAGAGCATAAGGAACAGGCACAAATTGCCAGGGCAGAGGTGTTGCATCAGGCCAAAGTCAATTTTGTAAAAGAAGAAAGTCAGAAAGAACTTCAATGACTTCAAAGTGAGTATACATGGATGCTATCTGACATGATGAGTGACTTGAACAGTTCTTGAAGGAACATTCTTCAAAGAAAAATATGAAAAAAGACAAATATTCAAAAAATAAAGAGAAGAAAAAAGAGAGAAAGAAATAGAAATGCGAAAAAAATGAACCAGCTGATAGTTCATTACCTCAAGAGTAGATGACAGTAGCTTAAGCTGGCTAAAGAAATCTTACTAAACAATGAAGGAACAAGGTAAAAAAACAAAACAAAATTTGAGGACATGGAAGCTGAAAGATATAGGTCAATGAAAATATTTCAGTCAAAATTAAAAGAATCTGAGAAAACTTGCATCCAAAAATGAATATTCTAGATGAGAACAGTGGTGGAAACCAACATATTCTGATAAAGCACAAAACAGTTAAGTAGAAAATGAGACTTAGTAAAATATAATAAATGCTTAAGAAACAGGTATGATACCACAGAAACTGCAAACAATATCAATAAAGATAAATTTAGTGGTAATGAAAAAGATTTTTAAAATATGGGTTTTTAGAATCATGTAGAATAGAATTCAACCCAGGGCAAAATCAGGAGTTCATTCTCTGGAAAATTTGAGACTTAAATTCATAAGACCCTCTAATGATGATGAACTGTCATTTCATAGTAAGGCCAGAAATTTTGAACCATCTAGTTCATCAACATTAGTAGCTTTGCAGTGTGGATTTCTGAAAACCCATGGAAAACAATGAATTTAACATCATTGAGCCGATCTAGTGGGAGAGGAGACAAGTTACATTCAAGTAAAGAACCACTGGAAACGGGTCCAGGGATCAAGCACAAGGACCTGAGTTCAATCTCCAGTACCAAAAAAAAAAAAAAAAAAAAAAAAAAAAAAAA